>NC_084748.1:48255516-48303016 GCF_033978785.1 Entelurus aequoreus | reverse complement strand
CTATGCTATGCGCATGCGCAGAGTTGTTTTTTTGTTTTTTTTAAATTATTATTATTTTTTATTTTTTTTATTTTATTTTATTATTTTTACTAAACCTTTATTTATAAACTGCAACATTTACAAACAGCTGAGAAACAATAATCAAAATAAGTATGGTGCCAGTATGCTGTTTTTTTTCCAATAAAATACCGGATAGGATAGAAATGTAGTTTGTCTTTTTTATCCGATTATTAATCGATTATTAAATTAATCGTTAGTTGCAGTTTTTTTTAATTTAATTAAACCTTTATTTATTAACTGCAACATGTACAAACAGCTGAGAAACAATAATCAAAATAAGTATGGTGCCAGTATGCTGTTTTTTTTCAATAAAATACTGGAAAGGATAGAAATATAGTTTGTCTATTTTATCCGATTATTAATCGAAATAATAATCGACAGATTAATCGATTATCAAATTAATCGTTAGTTGCAGCCCTAATATATATATATATATATATATATATATATATATATATATATATATATATATATATATATATATATATATATATATATATATATATGTATGTGTGGGGAAAAATCACAAGACTATTTCATCAGAGATGAAATAGTCTTGTGATTTTTTCCCACACATACATATTACGCTCTACCACGGTATCGAGCACTATTTTTTTTGGATAATCTAATTAAGACATATATATATATATGTAAATATGATTTGCTTAAGCGGCTAAGAGACAGAGAGTAACAAGCAGTAGAAAATGGATTAGAAAGGACAGATTAAAAAAAATAAAATTCCTGCGGGCCAAATTTTGGATGCTGGAGGGCCGTATCCGGCCCGCGGGCCGTAGTTTGGGGACACCTGCTATAGAACATTACACACGGCACTCAAAAATCTGTCAAAATGTTTTAGTACGACTTTGGTAAGCTACCAAGTCGCGCCTCTTGATGGATTGTCGGCGCATTACACACACCTATATATATATATATATATATATATATATATATATATATATATATATATATATATATATATATATATATATATATATATATATATATATATATATATATATAAATAAAGGTGTGTGTACTTGCACCTATATATGTGTGTATATATATATATATATATATATATATATATATATATATATATATATATATATATATATAAATAAATAAAAGGTGTGTGTACTTGCACCTATATATGTGTGTGTGTATATATATATATATATATATATATATATATATATATATATATATATATATATATATATATATATATATATACAAAAAGGTGTGTGTACTTGCAGCACTTGTAAATTCTCTCCTTCCCACCTTTTTGTCTGACAGGCCCGACACCTGGTCCACGTACTCCTCCTGGATCATGAAGGCTGCCAGGTTGGCCGTGTAGGACGCCAGGAAGATGACGGCGAAGAAGGCCCAGACGGACACCATGATCTTGCTGGTGGTACCTTTGGGATTCTGCACGGGGACGGAGTTGTTGAAGACCAGACCCCAGAGCAGCCAGATGGCCTTTCCGATGGTGAAGGAGGGACCGCCGGGCTCTGGCAGACGGCGAGGGAGGGAGGGAGGCGTGACGGAGGATGACAGAGAAGAAGGGGCGGTGAGAAATTCATGCCTTTGCAAAGGAATTTGACCCAATTAAGGACGAAAAAGAAGAAAACATTTTTTTTTAAAAATACATACAGTATATATTGGTTGATGACATTAAAAAAAGTCACATTCAACCCTATAACGCCTAACGTATCATAAGTGATACAACCGTTAGTGAAGTGAATTATATATATATAGCGCTTTTCTCTAGTGACTCAAAGCGCTTTACAGAATGAAAGCCAACATCTAAGTTCCATTTAAGCTAGTGTGGGTGGCACTGGGAGCAAGCGGGTCAAGTGTCTTGCCCAAGGACACAACGGCAGTGGCTAGGATGGCGGAAGCGGGGATCGAACCTGGAACCCTCAAGTTGCTGGCACGGCCACTCTACCAACCGAGCTATACCGCCCAGTTTATTCCCAAAAGCCTGACGTATCAGATCAGATACATGCATTACAGGTATAACCCACTAGAGGGCAGTGATGGACTTATTAGAGGGCTGTGCAGTCATCCTGCAAGATTGCCACAAAGAAGGAACGAAAGACCTGATTTTTGAAGAGAAACTTTGCCAAATTTGAAGGGATAGGGTAAGAACATTTTTTACTTTTTTTTTTCCTGCTCAAAGAAATCGATTCCAATCACAATTCTTATTAATTCCGATTTTAAATCGATTCATCCTTTTGCGAAGTTAATTTTTTTAAATTTTTGTATTCATTTTCAAATCTACATCTCCCGGGAGGAGCTGGACGAGGCAGCTGGGGAGACTCTGCTTAGGCTGCTGCCCCCGCAACACGACTTTGATACGTGGAAGAAGATGGATGGATGGATGGATGGATGGATGCAAGTATATTGCCGGAATCGCTTTAAATTGAGAATTGTGTTGAATTGAGTCGAATTGAGAATCAATTCTGAATCAGATCATCACTCCAAGAATCATCATTAAAAATCAACCGGTGCGTTTTAGAGGCGGTATAGTACCAAATATGATTCATTAGTATCGTGGTACCAATACCGGTACACCGTACAACCTTAGTATACATACATATATGTATATACATATATAATTAAATACATTATATACATAAATACAAACTATATATATATATACATAATGTATCTGAATATAAATACATTTTACATAAATATATGTATAATAGACGGTATTTATATTATTCACATGTGAATAATGCTGTATAATAGACGGTATTTATGTTATTCACATGTGAATAATGCTGTATAATAGACTGTATTTATATTATTCACATGTGAATAAAGCTGTAAAATAGACTATTTATTTTATTAACATGTGAATAATACTGTATAATAGACTGTATTTATGTTATTCACATGTGAATAATGCTGTATAATAGACTGTATTTATATTATTCACATGTAAATAATGCTGTATAATAGACTGTATTTATATTATTCACATGTGAATAATTCTGTATAATAGACTGTATTTATATTATTCACATGTGAATAATGCTGTATAATAGACTGTATTAATGTTATTCACATGTGAATAATGCTGTATAATAGACTGTATTAATGTTATTCACATGTGAACAATGCTGTATAATAGACTGTATTTATATTATTCACATGTGAATAATGCTGTATAATAGACTGTATTTATATTATTCACATGTGAATAATATAAATACAGTCTATTATACAGCATTATTCACATGTGAATAATGCCGTATAATAGACTGTATTTATATTATTCACATGTGCATAATGCTGTAAAATAGACTTTATTTATTGTATTCACATGTGAATAATGCTGTATAATAGACTGTATTTATATTATTCACATGTGAACAATGCTGTATAATAGACTGTATTTATATTATTCACATGTGAATAATGCTGTATAATAGACTGTATTTATTTTATTCACATGTGAATAATGCTGTAAAATAGACTTTATTTATTTTATTCACATGTGAATAATGCTGTATAATAGACTGTATTTATATTATTCACATGTGAATAATGCTGTATAATAGATTGTATTTATATTATTCACATGTGAATAATGCTGTATAATAGACTGTATTTATGTTATTCACATGTGAATAATGCTGTATAATAGACTGTATTTATATTATTCACATGTGAATAATGCTGTATAATAGACTGTATTTATGTTATTCACATGTGAATAATGCTGTATAATAGACTGTATTTATATTATTCACATGTGAATAATGCTGTATAATAGACTGTATTTATATTATTCACATGTGAATAATGCTGTATAATAGACTGTATTTATGTTATTCACATGTGAATAATGCTGTATAATAGACTGTATTTGTATTATTCACATGTGAATAATGCTGTAAAATAGACTTTATTTATGTTATTCACATGTGAATAATGCTGTATAATAGACGGTATTTATATTATTCACATGTGAATAATGCTGTATAATAGACTGTATTTATATTATTCACATGTAAAAATACCTAAATGTTTATTGTCTATTGTGAGCAAACTGTGGATCAATATAGTACTTTCTATTCTATTTCTATTGTTATTGGCACAAATAAAACTGAAATGTAGTGGGTGTGGCTTATAGTCGGGTGTGGCTAATACTTGGAACATATTTTGTTTTCTGAGATATGGCGGGTGCGGCTTATAGTCCAGACTATGTAGTAATGGTGTAGCCCTACGTTAAATCACACACATATTCCCTCTGGAGCTCAAACATTTGACAGATTTGACCTTGAGTGAGGTCAATTCAATCCCAAGCGTGTGCACAAAACCCTCTAGCGCCGACTTCGATGGGAAAGTTGATTGAAGGTGGCGTGCTACCTGGGACGCCCTTTCAATCCCCGGCGGGTAAATACTTCCAAAAGCTCCGCTCAAGCGCTTTTTAGGCCCGAGTTGACGAGCGGGAAGGAGGCGGAGCTGTGACACTTGGGAGGGGCTAAGTTATGCTACAACTTTTCCCATGGCGTTACACAGAAAGCAGAACGAAGTGGGCGTGTCCTCACCTCTGCCGTCCGCCAGGCAGCGGTTGTAACCCACCGGGCTGAAGTACTCGAACACGAACACGGCCACGGCGGACACAATCAGCAGCATGACGAACATCATCACCCACACGTCGGCACTGAAGGGCTCTGCAGGACACAAACAGAAAATTAATTGTTGTGCTCGTCCAGCAAATAAAGGAGGAAATAAACACATAATAAACATATTTACTTGCAAATTAATTGTTGTGCTCGTCCAGCAAATAAAAGAGGAAATAAACCCAAAATAAACATATTTACTTGGTAGGATTAGGAAAATATATATTAATCACACTTTTAAAGGTGGATTAATCACAATAAATGACTTGCTTACATGAAAAAGACCCCAACATTTTGTTTTTCTCAAATGTATTGGGTGCGGCTTATAGTCCAGTGTGGATATTATTTGGGGGAAAATGTTTTCCTAAAATATAGTGGGTGCGGCTTATAGTCCAGTGTGGGTAATACCGGTATATGGAAAAAATATTTTTTCCTAAAATGTTGTAGGTGTGGCTTATATGAGGATTTTTTTTCTAAAATGTAGTGTAGTGGGTGTGGCTTATAGTCTGGTGCGGCTAATATAAGGAAATATATACGTTTTTCAGAGAGAAAAAAATTGGGTGCGGCTTATAGTCCAGTGTGGCTATTATTTGGGGGAAAATGTTTTCCTAAAATATAGTGGGTGCGGCTTACAGTTCAGTGCGGCTAATATAAAAGAAAATAAGAAAAAGACCCCAATAGACCTTATCATGACCCGAAATCTACAAAGCAGAGAGGGGGCAAACCCGACACCGCTCCAAGCACCTTTTTGTTTGAACTGTTAATGACCAAGCGCAGCAGCTGTTTATGACCCCTCCCCTTAGAAGCAGCTGCAGCTATGTAATCAGGAAATGCCCAAATAAAGGAAGAGGCGTGGAACCCTTTCCTCAGAGCGTGGGGTAATACTGTTCGAGGGTACAGGTTCACACGCTCTCCTCATGAGCTAAATTGAATCCTGTCTCTGTTTGATTCCTTGCTTCTTGTCTTGTTTAATAGATAGTTCGGTGTTTGAACCTGACAGCTAATATGAGGATTTTTCTTTCTTTCTCAAATGTATTGGGTGCGGCTTATAGTCCAGTGTAGGTAATATATGGAAACATCTTTTTTTTGTATCTAAAATGTAGTAGGTGTGGCTTATATGTGGCTAATATGAGGATTTTTTGTGTGTAGCATTTTGAGGACAAAAATTTATTTATTCCATTCTAATTTGCAAAAATAAATAAAAAACGTTTTCAAATTGTCACTATGGGGTATTATGTGTAGCATTTTGAGGACAAAAATTAATTAATTTATTTCTAATATGCAAAATAATTAAACATTAAAAAACATAGCATGGAGCAACATACAGTCTTTAGATGTTTAAACAAATATATTGTTTACATGACACAATATGGTATATTTACAGGTAAAATATACATATACAAGTTGATGTATTATAGGGAATTGCGTGTAGCATTTTAGCAAAAAAAAATAATAAAAAAAATAACCTTGTCAAGTTGTCATTATAGGGAATTGTGTGTAGCATTTTGAGGACAAAAATGACTTTATTCCATTCTAATTTGCAAAATAAATAAAAAATCTTGTCAAGTTGTCATCATAGGGTATTGTGTGTAGCATTTTGAGGACAAAAATGTATGTATTTCATTCTAATATGCAAAATAATAAACAATTTTAAAAAACATATTATGGAGCAACATACAGTCTTTAGATGTTCAAACAAATATATTGTTTACATGACACAATATGGTATATTTACAGGTAAAATATACAATTTGATGTATTATTTTGTGGCAATAACTCAATGTGTGTTGGGATAGTAAATTATAGCTTTATGATTTTTATGAGTGAGAAAAATACATTACATTAAAAAATACATAATGACGTATTTTTAAATGACAATTACAACACTGAAGATGTTTTGAAAATGATAAAAAAAAGTGAATTCAAGTGATGTGGAGCATTTGAGTGTTCTTTTTATGCTTGGAAATAACATCATAAATATTTCTGTGTATTGCATTATGTTTTGGTTTGTTATAAAAACAACAAAAATAATATATACGGCTGTGTCAAATATGATAGAAATTGAAAATCATACATGGAAATATTTTTTTGTAAGGAAAAAAATGGACTAATTAAATTGTAATGTTCTGTCAACAATTTAGTGGCTCAGGCTTTAAAGGGTTAAGTCAAATAATAACTTTATTTGCTGCTTGTTAGACGGTGCAGGTGTACCTAATACAATGTCCCTGTATGTTGACAAAGACGACTTCCTGCTCACCTAAGAAGGCGGAGGGCGACACGGTGCCGTTGCTGCGGGAGACCATGACGCTGATGCCCGTCTCGATGAACGGCACCGAGAAGTCGATGACCTCCGACCTCTCCTCGTTGATGGTGAGCGAGCCAACCGCCATGTGAGCGTTCTTCAGCACCACCTGACGGACACACAGGGGCGGTCAGTGAACGCACCACGAAGGACGGTGTTGGAGGGACTGGCCAAACTCCACAAACACACAGAAATGTTTTTACTCACGCAAGTAAAAACAACGCAATGTTCTTCAATTATAAACCATTAACAGGCACAAAACATTTTTTCTGCAAGTAAAAAAAACGATTTGCAAGTATAAAAACTATTTTCTGCAAGTAAAAGAGTGATTTGCAGGTGTTTAAAAAGCAAGTAAAAAACAATTTGTAGGTATAAAAAAACTTTAAACTTTTGGCAGTAATATTCCATCCATCCACCCATTTTGTTAATTGCAAAAAAACTTTTTATTTTTATTTTTACTTGCAAATCGTTTTTTAAATTGAATAATTTTTTTTTTTTACGTGGGAATCTTTTTTTAATTGAATCTTTTTTTCTTTTTAACTTGCCAACATTTTTTGTAATTGAAATTGTTTTTTTTTACTTGCCAACCTTTTGTCAATTAAAAAAACTGGTGTGTTTTAACTTGCGAATTGTAATATATATTTTTTCCCTTGCAAATCTTTTTTCAATTGAAAAACATTATTTATTTTTTATTTGCAAAACATTTTTTTTACTTGGAGACATTTTTAATTTATTTAAATTTTTTTTACTAAAAATCATTTTTTAATTGAACATAAGAAAAAAAAAATCTACTTGACAATCTTGTTTTCTGAGTGTAAAACTTTTTTTTTCTACTTGCAATTGAAGACATTTTTTTTTTATTTGTGAATCATTTTTTAATTGAAGGTTTTTTTTAATCTTGCAAATATTTTTTTTCAATTGAACCAAATAGCTTTTTTTACTTGCAATTGAACAACACACACATATATATATATATATATATATATATATATATATATATATATATATATATATATATATATATATATATATATATATATATATATATATATATATATATATATATATATATATATATATATATATATATATATATATATATATATATATATATATGTATGTATACATGCAAATTGTTTTTTAAATATTTTTTTATTTGTGAATCATTCTTTTAATCTAACATAACAGGTTTTATTTTTACTTGCAATTAAAGAAAATATATATTTTTTATTTGCCAATTGTTAATATTTGAATAAAATTGTTTTATTTTTACTTATGAATATTTATTTTACTTGGAGAAAATTTTTTGTTTGTTTGTTTGTTTTTTTAAGTTAAAATATTTTTTTAATTGAACATAAGAAAAAAAATTGTATACTTTCAAATCTTTTTTCTAAGTGGAAAAAAAAAAGTTTTTACTTGCAATTGAAGAAATACTTTTTTCCTTGCGAATCCTTTTTTAATTAAAGAAATGTTTTATTAATTTGGGAATCCTTTTTTAATTGAACACATTTTTTTTATTTTGCGAAAAAAAAAAACAGTTCACTGAGCCAAATATATATTTTTTTACCTGCAATTGAATAGTTTTTTTTACTTTTTTATTATTTTTTTTTTACATACAAATTGTTTTTTAATTATTTTATTTTATTTGTGAATCATTTTTTTAATTGAACAAAACCATTTTTTTTTACTTGCAATTGAAAAATATATATTTTTATGCTGGGAAATAGATTTTTAATTGAATACAATTGTTTCATTTTTAATTGCGAATATTTTTTTTAAACTGAAAAGCATAAGACAATTGTTTTTTCATTTGCGAATCATTTTCTTTTACTTGGACAATTTTTTATTTTTTTTACTTAAAATATTTTTTTAATTGAACATAAGCAACTTTTTTTTAATAAAAGAGATTTTTTCATTTATGTATCGTTTTTTTTAATTGAATATTTTTGTATATTTTGTGACTATTTTTTGTATTTAACAAAACAGTTTTTTTTTACTTGCAATTTGGATGGATGGATGGATGGATGGCCAATTGATTTTTAATTGAAGAAAATTGTTTTACTTGCGAATTGTTAAGCGTGAGTAAAAAACATTTGTGTGTGTTTGTGGAGTTTGGCAGCCATTTCTCTGAAGAGGAACTTAAATAACGTCAGGAGAGGGAAAAAAAAAAAAAAAAAAAAAAAGGATCATTACAGTACGTGACCCCCTAAGAGTATGTTCCGGTATATTTAGCCGGAGGTTGTACAGGAGAAGCTATGAATAAATATGAGAAGCAGATGTCAGAGTGTGCAGTCATCCTACACGTGTAGTTTTTTTTCCAATATCCTCCTTCAGTGGAATTAACTCATGAGCTGCTTGGGCCTGCAGTGAGGAAGCGTTGGTGCATCCATTAGCATAACTCCATGGCGGTCTTTCAGGACTCCGACAACCCACCAAGGCACGGTAGAAAGGGCTTATTTATATCGAAAGGAAATATTTTGTTGAAGAACAACATTTCTCAACCAGCTATTGCAAGGAATTTCACCATCTACGCTCCGTAATATCATCAAAAGGTTCGGAAAATCTGGAGAAATCACTGCACGTAAGCCATGATATTACACACCTTCGATCCCTTCAGGCGGTACTGCAACAACAGTGTGTAAAGGATATCACCACACGGGCTCAGGAACACTTCAGAAAACCACTGTCAGTAACTACAGTCGGTCGCTACATCTGTAAGTGCAAGTTAAAACTCTCCAAAGCCATTTATCAACAACACCCAGAAACGCCGCCCGAGCTCATCTAAGATGGACTGATGCAAAGTGGAAAAGTGTTCTGTGGTCTGACGAGTCCACATTTTAAATAGTTTTTGGAAACTGTGGACGTTGTGTTCTCTGGACCAAAGAGGAAAAGAACAATCCGGACTGTTCGGGGTGCAAAAGTGTAAAAGGCAGCATGTGTGATGGTATGGGGGTGTATTAGTGGCCAAGACATGGGTAACTTACACATCTAATGGTGAAGGCACCATTAATGCTGAAAGGTACATACAGCTTTTGGAGCAACATATGTTGTTATCATGGACGCCCCTGCTTATTTCAGCAAGACGATGCCAAGCCACGTGTTACAACAGCGTGGCTTCGTAGTAAAAGAGTGCGGGAACAACTTAAGCTGTACATCAAGCAAGAATGGGAAATAATTCCACTTCAAAAATGTGTCTCCTCACTTCCCAAACCTTTACTGAGTGTTGTTAAAAGGAAAGGCCATGTAACACAGTGGTAAAAATGCCTTTTTTGCCATGTGTTGCTGCCATTAAATTCTAATTTCACGATTATTTGCAGAACAAAAATGGAGTTCCTCAGTGTGAACATGAAATATCTTGTCTTTGCCGTCTATTCAATTGAATATAAGTTGAAAAGGATTTGTTGTATTCTGTTTTTATTTACCTTTTACACAACGTGACAACTTATCATTCCAGGAAGTGGCACATCACGTTTGATTCTTAACGACACACACGTTCTCCCCCTCAGAGGTCGTGTGGAGAAGGTCAACATGGCCATCCTCGGCTCCCTCACAAAGTCGCGGTGGCCGACAACAAACACGTTCTAGCGGGCGAAGCCTCACCTCCCCCACCATGCCGTTCCACGTCCCGTTGACCTTCTTGCCGTGTTTGCCGTTGGTGACCAGGTAGAGGTCGTAGGTGAACTTCACCGACTTGGCGATCTTCTTCAGGATGTCGATGCAGAAGCCCTTGCAGCAGCGCTTGATGTAGATGCCCGAGTCGCGCGTTTGGTTTCTGCATGGCAGGGGGAGATGAGAAGGGGAAAAATATACCAAATAAAGAAATAAAGTAGGACAAATTCAATAAACAACCGACGTGAATGAAGTAAAAAAAAAAAGATAAGAGGTATAAGTTACAGTAGCAAAATACATCTTAGGAAAGTTCTCTAATTCCACTAAGTACATTTTTCACTTATTTTCATATTCACATATTCTGTTGTTATTTCTAACATAAACTGATCATGGATGATATTCTTCAAGTACATTAATATAAAATACTTACCTTTTCTCTCCGACATTTGAACAAAGATGTTTTTGTAGCCAGCATTTCCTACAATATTTGTACTTATATCCATCCTTTGTGGTTCTATACATTCTGTACAATATTTTAAGTTAAAATACTTAGGAATGTCAATCTATTGTGGTTCTATAAATTTTGTAAAATATTTTAGGTTGAAATACTCTGTAATTTCAACCTATTGTGGTTCTATAAATTTTGTAAAATATTTTAAGTTAAAAACCTAAGAATATCCAATCTTTGTGGTTTTACAATTTTCGTAAAACATTGTAAGTTAAAATACTTGGGTGTATCAATATACTGTGGTTCTATAAATTTTGTAAAATATTTTAAGTTAAAAACCTAAGAATATCCATTCTTTGTGGTTTTATAATTTTCCTAAAACATTTTAAATTAAAATACTTGGGAATATCAATATATTGTAAAATATTTTAAGATGAAATACTTAGGAATATCCATCCCTTGTGATTCTATACAATTTTGTAAAATATTTTAAATTAAAATACTTAGGAATATCAATCTATTGTGGTTCTATACAATTTGTAAAATATTTTAGGTTGAAATACTCTAACTTCAATCTAATGTGGTTCTATAAGTTTTGTAAAATATTTAAAGTTAAAATACTTAGGAATGGCAATCTATTGTGGTTCTATACATTTTGTAAAATATTTTAAGTTAAAAACCTAAGAATATCCATTCTTTGTGGTTCTATAATTTTCGTAAAACATTTTAAGTTAAAATACTTGGGAATATCAATATATTGTAAAATATTTTAAGATGAAATACTTAGGAATATCCATCCTTTGTGATTCTATAAAATTTTGTAAAATATTTTTAATTAAAAATACTTAGGAATATCAATCTATTGTGGTTCTATACATTTTGTAAACTATTTTAAGTTGAAATACTCTGGAATTTCAATCTATTGTGGTTCTATAGGTTTTGTGAAATATTTTTAGTTAAAATACTGAGGAATATTAATCTGCTGTGGTTCTATAGATTTTGTAAAATATTTTTAAATTAAAATACTTAGGAATGTCAATCTATTGTGGTTCTATAAATTTAGTTAAATATTTTAGGTTGAAATACTCTGTAATTTCAACCTATTGTGGTTCTATAAGTTTTGTAAAATATTTTAAGATAAAAACCTAAGAATATCCATTCTTTGTGGTTTTACAATTTTCGTAAAACATTTTAAGTTAAAATACTTAGGAATATCAATCTATTGTGGTTCTATAAACTCTGTAAAATATTTTAAGATGAAATACTTAGGAATATCCATCCCTTGTGATTCTATACAATTTTGTAAAATATTTTAAATTAAAATACTTAGGAATATCAATCTATTGTGGTTCTATACATTTTGTAAAATATGTTAGGTTCAAATACTCTGTAATTTCAATCTAATGTGGTTCTATAAGTTTTGTAAAATATTTTAAGTTAAAAACCTAAGAATATCCATTCTTTGTGGTTTTACAATTTTCGTAAAACATTTTAAGTTAAAATACTTAGGAATATCAATCTATTGTGGTTCTATAAACTCTGTAAAATATTTTAAGATGAAATACTTAGGAATATCCATCCCTTGTGATTCTATAAAATTTTGTAAAATATTTTAAATTAAAATACTTAGGAATATCAATCTATTGTGGTTCTATACATTTTGTAAAATATTTTAGGTTGAAATACTCTGTAACTTCAATCTAATGTGGTTCTATAAGTTTTGTAAAATATTTAAAGTTAAAATACTTAGGAATGGCAATCTATTGTGGTTCTATAAATTTTGTAAAATAATTTTAAGTTAAAAACCTAAGAATATCCATTCTTTGTGGTTTTATCATTTTCGTAAAACATTTTAAATTAAAATACTTGGGAATATCAATATATTGTAAAATATTTTAAGATGAAATACTTAGGAATATCCATCCCTTGTGATTCTATACAATTTTGTAAAATATTTTAAATTAAAATACTTAGGAATATCAATCTATTGTGGTTCTATACATTTTGTAAAATATTTTAAATTAAAATACTTAGGAATATCAATCTGCTGTGGTTCTATAGATTTTGTAAAATATTTTAGGTTGAAATACTCTGTAATTTCAACCTATTGTGGTTCTATAAGTTTTGTAAAATATTTAAAGTTAAAATACTTAAGAATGGCAATCTATTGTGGTTCTATAAATTTTGTAAAATAATTTTAAGTTAAAAACCTAAGAATATCCATTCTTTGTGGTTTTATAATTTCCGTAAAACATTTTAAGTTAAAATACTTGGGAATATCAATATATTGTAAAATATTTTAAGATGAAATACTTAGGAATACCCATCCTTTGTGATTCTATAAAATGTTGTAAAATATTTTTTATTAAAAATACTTAGGAAAATCAATCTATTGTGGTTCTATACATTTTGTAAACTATTTTAAGTTGAAATACTCTGGAATTTCAATCTATTGTGGTTCTATAGGTTTTGTGAAATATTTTAAGTTAAAATACTGAGGAATATCAATCTGCTGTGGTTCTATAGATTTTGTAAAATATTTTTAAGTTAAAATACTTAGGAATGTCAATCTATTGTGGTTCTATAAATTTAGTTAAATATTTTAGGTTGAAATACTCTGTAATTTCAACCTATTGTGGTTCTATAAGTTTTGTAAAATATTTTAAGTTAAAAACCTAAGAATATCCAATCTTTGTGGTTTTACAATTTTCGTAAAACATTGTAAGTTAAAATACTTAGGAATATCAATCTATTGTGGTTCTATAAACTCTGTAAAATATTTTAAGATGAAATACTTAGGAATATCCATCCCTTGTGATTCTATACAATTTTGTAAAATATTTTAAATTAAAATACTTAGGAATATCAATCTATTGTGGTTTTATACATTTTGTAAAATATTTTAGGTTCAAATACTCTGTAATTTCAATCTAATGTGGTTCTATAAGTTTTGTAAAATATTTTAAGTAAAAATACTTAGGAATGGCAATCTATTGTGGTTCTATACATTTTGTAAAATATTTTAAGTTAAAAACCTAAGAATATCCATTCTTTGTGGTTTTATAATTTTCGTAAAACATTTTAAGTTAAAATACTTGGGAATATCAATATATTGTAAAATATTTTAAGATGAAATACTTAGGAATATCCATCCTTTGTGATTCTATAAAATGTTGTAAAATATTTTTAATTAAAAATACTTAGGAAAATCAATCTACTGTGGTTCTATACATTTTGTAAACTATTTTAAGTTGAAATACTCTGGAATTTCAATCTACTGTGGTTCTATAAGTTTTGTAAAATATTTTAAGTTAAAATACTTAGGAATGGCAATCTATTGTGGTTCTATACATTTTGTAAAATATTTTAAGTTAAAAACCTAAGAATATCCATTCTTTCTGGTTTTATAATTTTTGTAAAACATTTTAAGTTAAAATACTTGGGAATATCAATATATTGTAAAATATTTTAAGATGAAATACTTAGGAATATCCATCCTTTGTGATTCTATAAAATTTTGTAAAATATTTTTAATTAAAAATACTTAGGAAAATCAATCTACTGTGGTTATACATTTTATAAACTATTTTAAGTTGAAATACTCTGGAATTTCAATCTATTGTGGTTCTATAGGTTTTGTCAAATATTTTAAGTTAAAATACTTAGGAATATCAATCTATTGTGGTTCTATAGATTTTGTAAAATATTTCAAATTAAAATACTTAGGAATATCAATCTATTATGGTTCTATACATTTTGTAAATAATTTTAAGTTAAAATACTTAGGAATTTCAATCTATTGTGGTTCTATAGATTTTGTAAAATATTTCAAATTAAAATACTTAGGAATATCAATCTGCTGTGGTTCTATAGATTTTGTAAAATATTTCAAATTAAAATACTTAGGAATATCAATCTGCTCTGGTTCTATAGATTTTGTAAAATATTTCAAATTAAAATACTTAGGAATATCAATCCTTTGTGGTTCTATACATTTTGTAAATAATTTTAAGTTAAAATACTTAGGAATTTCAATCTATTGTGGTTCTATAGATTTTGTCAAATATTTTAAGTTAAAATACTTAGGAATTTCAATCTATTGTGGTTCTATAGATTTTGTAAAATATTTCAAATTAAAATACTTAGGAATATCAATCTATTGTGGTTCTATAGATTTTGTAAAATATTTCAAATTAAAATACTTAGGAATATCAATCTATTGTGGTTCTATACATTTTGTAAATCATTTTAAGTTAAAATACTTAGGAATATCCATTCTTTGTGATTCTATAATTTTCATAAAATATTTTAAGTTGAAATACTTAAGACTATCAATATATTGCACTTCTGAAAAACTCTATAAATATTTTGGGTTTAAAATACTGTGGAATTTCAATCTATTGCGGTTCTCTATAAGTTTCGTAAAAAATATTTTAAGATGAAATACTTAGGAATATCTTTAGTAAATTATTCATATTTATGAAGCTATAAATGTATAAAAAAAAAAATAACAGCAGTACTGCTTTTAATTTACAGTAATGCAATGTAAAAAAATGCCCATGGATTTTACTGTAAAAAATTAGCAGCTCAGTTGCCAGAATTATAACATTAAAAAAAAACAATGGTACAGTTTTTCTGTTTTGATGCAAAATGTTCGACTAATAATCAGATTTTCCCCCACTTGTCTTATATTCGGGGTCCAGAGATAATAATAATAATAATTTAATAATGCAAACTAACAGGCGATTGATGCGCATGTCAGAGCTTTTCTTCCCATCACTCACGCACACACACCAGTGACCACTTGGAGACACGGCAGACATGACACAAAGACTCGTACATGTACACGTACACACATACATACATATATTTATACACCGTATTTCCTTGTATAGCCGCAGGGGCGCTAATTAATTTAAAACCTCTTCTCACCCCTGCGTCTACCAAAAGCAGGCGAGATTGCCATGCATGCGGTAATTATTTTAAAACCTATTCTCACTACGGCGCTTACCTTATCATGAAAAGCACATTTAATTAAAAAAAAACGTTATTATGGTCTTACCTTTAGGTATAAATGAGTCCATGCCAGCTCCTTTTGAAGAAAAGCATCGATATAGAAGTCTTCCTTCAGTTTTAAAAGTCTCTCTGTCTCGATGGAGATCTTCCTTTTAATTATTACCTCCTGCTTCCATTGAAAGTCCAGTTTAGAAAACTGTTTTATTTTAGATATGTAATCCTCCATGGTAAAATAAATGGCTGCGCACTATTGCTGCTGTTGTCTTCTTCTGCAGCACCAGCAGTCGCAAGAAGGACCACTAGCGCCCTCTACCACCAGGAGGCGGGAGTCATTTAATGACTCATGTTTGACCCGGCGGAAGTGCCAAGCATGCGCTAATTATTTTGCGAAACGAGTTTGACCCGGCTGTAATTCTAGGCATGCGAATACCATATTCCCGGCGCCAATTCAAGGAAATACGGTATTTATCACAATTTAGACAGGAAGTGTTTTGCTCGTTCCTCTCCTCCCAGGATGGGACATTTGGCCCAGGCTCCTCCCCTTCCTCCTCTCTTCTTTTTGAAAGCATATAAGACTTGAAGTAATTTGAATTGAAGTCATTTAAGTCATTTGAAGCAATTTGTCTCTCTTTTTTTTCACCTTTCTGTAGCAGCGAAAAGCCTTTCTCCTTTGCAATCTGATGCTATTTGAGGACTCAAATACGTTTTTCTCTGGACATTTTTTTTTTTGTGGTGACTACGCAACACCAAAAAAAGACACCAAAGAGTATTTTCATTTCAAGGCAGACTAAAAATGGTATTTTGTGAAGACAAGATTCCCGGCCCCTTACTTGAGTTTCAGTTGCTTCCGGCAAGGCACGGTGTTCCTCATGCAGGTGCCGCTCAGCGGGTCCACATCCTCCACGATGACGAAGGGCGCCTCCTCCAGCGTGACGATGGACAGGTGGTCCTCGTGATCCTCCGCCGGGGTGAAGATCTCGAATCGAGGCCACACGTGGTACTTCATGGCCAGAGAGCCCTTCTCCCACTTGCCCACCTGCAGAGTTCGGGAGGGAGGGAGGGCGGGTGTGACGGGCGGCGTGGAGGCGAGCAGAATGAAGATCTTTACCCTGTCCCATTGTCTGTCCTTGTCCAGAAGGATGATGACCAGTTTGGGGAAGATCTGGTGGCCCTCCTCGCTGAAGGACAGGTTACGGCCTTCAAATGTCACGTTCATGATGTACCTGCGGATGAGAAATGTCAGCACGTCTGTGGGTGAAGGGTGACGCCGTCTGCCGCTTCGCCGGCTGTCGTCAACGGAACGCTTCACCAGGGGCCTCATGTATTAAGCGCACAAAAACCTGGCGTACGGCCAAAACTGAGTTGACGTGGAAATGTGCGTTGTCTCACGCCAACTTTCCGCTTCACGTGCGTACATTTATACAGGATGTGGATACTTTGGCCACGCACAGAGGTGAGCGTTAGAAGTGTAAGCCGTCCATAGCGTTTCTACTCGTATGGATTCTTCACTCATCACTCCAAGCAACGTTTGTAAGTTTTACAATATAACTAAAACAATTCTTACTTTTACTAAAGTGTCCCATGTGTGACGTCTGTAGGAGTGTTTTCATGCATATTTGTACGTGCTATCTTGCTAGCATCATTAGCATTAGCTAATATGCTAACGCGTTTACGAGTGTTGGCGCTAGTATTAGTCCAGCGCGGCTAATATATGGAGGATATTTTCTCTTTTAAAATTTAGGGGGTGCGTCTTATACACCGGTGCGCTCTATAGTCCAGAAAAATTGTATTTTTATTTTTTGGCCATGCACAAAGCTGATCGTTAGAAGTGTCGTTCTGTCTTTAAGCCGTCCATAGCGTTTCTACTCGTAGGGACTTTCATTCATCACTCTAAGCAAGTTTTACAATATAACTAAAACAATTCTTACTTACTAAAGTGTCCCATGTGCGACGTCTGTAGGAGTGTTTTCATGCATATTTGTACGTGCTATCTTAATGTAATCAAGCTAGCGTCATTAGCATTAGCTAATATGCTAACACGTTTACGAGTGTTGGCGCTAGTATTAGTCCAGCGCGGCTAATATATAGAGGATATTTTCTCTTTTAAAATTTAGGGGGTGCGTCTTATACACCGGTGCGCTCTATAGTCCAGAAAAATTTTATTTTTATTTTTTGGCCACAGACAAAGCTGATCGTTAGAAGTGTCGTTCTGTCTTTAAGCCGTCCATAGCGTTTCTACTCGTAGGGACTTTCATTCATCACTCTAAGCAAGGTTTGTAAGTTTTACAATATAACTAAAACAATTCTTACTTTTACTAAAGTGTCCCATGTGTGACGTCTGTAGGAGTGTTTTCATGCATATTTGTACGTGCTATCTTGCTAGCGTCATTAGCATTAGCTAACATGCTAACATGTTTACGAGTGTTGGCGCTAGTATTAGTCCAGTGCGGCTAATATATGGAGGATATTTTTTTCTTTTAAAATTTAGGGGGTGCGTCTTATACACCGGTGCGCTCTATAGTCCAGAAAAATTTCATTTTTATTTTTTGGCCACAGACAAAGCTGATCGTTAGAAGTGTCATTCTGTCTTTAAGCCGTCCATAGCGTTCCTACTCGTAGGGACTTTCATTCATCACTCTAAGCAAGGTTTGTAAGTTTTACAATATAACTAAAACAATTCTTACTTTTACTAAAGTGTCCCATGTGTGACGTCTGTAGGAGTGTTTTCATGCATATTTGTACCTGCTATCTTAATGTAATCAAGCTAGCGTCATTAGCATTAGCTAATATGCTAACATGTTTACGAGTGTTGGCGCTAGTATTAGTCCAGTGCGGCTAATATATGGAGGATATTTTTTCTTTTAAAATTTAGGGGGTGCGTCTTATACACCGGTGCGCTCTATAGTCCAGAAAATTTTATTTTTATTTTTTGGCCACAGACAAAGCTGATCGTTAGAAGTGTCGTTCTGTCTTAAAGCCGTCCATAGCGTTTCTACTCGTAGGGACTTTCATTCATCACTCCAAGCAAGTTTTACAATATAACTACAACAATTCTTACTTTTACTAAAGTGTCCCCTGTGTGACGTCTGTAGGAGTGTTTTCATGCATATTTGTACCTGCTATCGTAATGTAATCAAGCTAGCGTCATTAGCATTAGCTAATATGCTAACATGTTTACGAGTGTTGGCGCTAGTATTAGTCCAGTGCGGCTAATATATGGAGGATATTTTTTCTTTTAAAATTTAGGGGGTGCGTCTTATACACCGGTGCGCTCTATAGTCCAGAAAAATGTTATTTTTATTTTTTGGCCACAGACAAAGCTGATCGTTAGAAGTGTCGTTCTGTCTATAAGCCGTCCATAGCGTTTCTACTCGTATGGATTTTCACTCATCACTCCAAGCAAGGTTTGTAAGTTTTACAATATAACTAAAACAATTCTTACTTTTACTAAAGTGTCCCCTGTGTGACGTCTGTAGGAGTGTTTTCATGCATATTTGTACCTGCTATCGTAATGTAATCAAGCTAGCGTCATTAGCATTAGCTAATATGCTAACATGTTTACGAGTGTTGGCGCTAGTATTAGTCCAGTGCGGCTAATATATGGAGGATATTTTTTCTTTTAAAATTTAGGGGGTGCGTCTTATACACCGGTGCGCTCTATAGTCCAGAAACATTTTATTTTTATTTTTTGGCCACAGACAAAGCTGATCGTTAGAAGTGTCGTTCTGTCTTTAAGCCGTCCATAGCGTTTCTACTCGTATGGATTCTTCATTCATCACTTGAAGCAAGTTTTACAATATAACTAAAACAATTCTTACTTTTACTAAAGTGTCCCATGTGTGACGTCTGTAGGAGTGTTTTCATGCATATTTGCACGTGCTATCTTAATGTAATCAAGCTAGCATCATTAGCATTAGCTAATATGCTAACATGTTTACGAGTGTTGGCGCTAGTATTAGTCCAGTGCGGCTAATATATGGAGGATATTTTTTCTTTTAAAATTTAGGGGGTGCGTCTTATACACCGGTGCGCTCTATAGTCCAGAAAAATGTTATTTTTATTTTTTGGCCACAGACAAAGCTGATCGTTAGAAGTGTCGTTCTATCTTTAAGCCGTCCATAGCGTTTCTACTCGTATGGATTCTTCATTCATCACTCGAAGCAAGTTTTACAATATAACTAAAACAATTCTTACTTTTACTAAAGTGTCCCATGTGTGACGTCTGTAGGAGTGTTTTCATGCATATTTGTACGTGCTATCGTAATGTAATCAAGCTAGCGTCATTAGCATTAGCTAATATGCTAACATGTTTACGAGTGTTGGCGCTAGTATTAGTCCAGTGCGGCTAATATATGGAGGATATTTTTTCTTTTAAAATTTAGGGGGTGCGTCTTATACACCGGTGCGCTCTATAGTCCAGAAAAATTTCATTTTTATTTTTTGGCCACAGACAAAGCTGATCGTTAGAAGTGTCATTCTGTCTTTAAGCCGTCCATAGCGTTCCTACTCGTAGGGACTTTCATTCATCACTCTAAGCAAGGTTTGTAAGTTTTACAATATAACTAAAACAATTCTTACTTTTACTAAAGTGTCCCATGTGTGACGTCTGTAGGAGTGTTTTCATGCATATTTGTACCTGCTATCTTAATGTAATCAAGCTAGCGTCATTAGCATTAGCTAATATGCTAACATGTTTACGAGTGTTGGCGCTAGTATTAGTCCAGTGCGGCTAATATATGGAGGATATTTTTTCTTTTAAAATTTAGGGGGTGCGTCTTATACACCGGTGCGCTCTATAGTCCAGAAAATTTTATTTTTATTTTTTGGCCACAGACAAAGCTGATCGTTAGAAGTGTCGTTCTGTCTTAAAGCCGTCCATAGCGTTTCTACTCGTAGGGACTTTCATTCATCACTCCAAGCAAGTTTTACAATATAACTACAACAATTCTTACTTTTACTAAAGTGTCCCCTGTGTGACGTCTGTAGGAGTGTTTTCATGCATATTTGTACCTGCTATCGTAATGTAATCAAGCTAGCGTCATTAGCATTAGCTAATATGCTAACATGTTTACGAGTGTTGGCGCTAGTATTAGTCCAGTGCGGCTAATATATGGAGGATATTTTTTCTTTTAAAATTTAGGGGGTGCGTCTTATACACCGGTGCGCTCTATAGTCCAGAAAAATGTTATTTTTATTTTTTGGCCACAGACAAAGCTGATCGTTAGAAGTGTCGTTCTGTCTATAAGCCGTCCATAGCGTTTCTACTCGTATGGATTTTCACTCATCACTCCAAGCAAGGTTTGTAAGTTTTACAATATAACTAAAACAATTCTTACTTTTACTAAAGTGTCCCCTGTGTGACGTCTGTAGGAGTGTTTTCATGCATATTTGTACCTGCTATCGTAATGTAATCAAGCTAGCGTCATTAGCATTAGCTAATATGCTAACATGTTTACGAGTGTTGGCGCTAGTATTAGTCCAGTGCGGCTAATATATGGAGGATATTTTTTCTTTTAAAATTTAGGGGGTGCGTCTTATACACCGGTGCGCTCTATAGTCCAGAAACATTTTATTTTTATTTTTTGGCCACAGACAAAGCTGATCGTTAGAAGTGTCGTTCTGTCTTTAAGCCGTCCATAGCGTTTCTACTCGTATGGATTCTTCATTCATCACTTGAAGCAAGTTTTACAATATAACTAAAACAATTCTTACTTTTACTAAAGTGTCCCATGTGTGACGTCTGTAGGAGTGTTTTCATGCATATTTGCACGTGCTATCTTAATGTAATCAAGCTAGCATCATTAGCATTAGCTAATATGCTAACATGTTTACGAGTGTTGGCGCTAGTATTAGTCCAGTGCGGCTAATATATGGAGGATATTTTTTCTTTTAAAATTTAGGGGGTGCGTCTTATACACCGGTGCGCTCTATAGTCCAGAAAAATGTTATTTTTATTTTTTGGCCACAGACAAAGCTGATCGTTAGAAGTGTCGTTCTATCTTTAAGCCGTCCATAGCGTTTCTACTCGTATGGATTCTTCATTCATCACTCGAAGCAAGTTTTACAATATAACTAAAACAATTCTTACTTTTACTAAAGTGTCCCATGTGTGACGTCTGTAGGAGTGTTTTCATGCATATTTGTACGTGCTATCGTAATGTAATCAAGCTAGCGTCATTAGCATTAGCTAATATGCTAACATGTTTACGAGTGTTGGCGCTAGTATTAGTCCAGTGCGGCTAATATATGGAGGATATTTTTTCTTTTAAAATTTAGGGGGTGCGTCTTATACACCGGTGCGCTCTATAGTCCAGAAAAATTTCATTTTTATTTTTTGGCCACAGACAAAGCTGATCGTTAGAAGTGTCATTCTGTCTTTAAGCCGTCCATAGCGTTTCTACTCGTAGGGACTTTCATTCATCACTCTAAGCAAGTTTTACAATATAACTAAAACAATTCTTACTTTTACTAAAGTGTCCCATGTGTGACGTCTGTAGGAGTGTTTTCATGCATATTTGCACATGCTATCGTAATGTAATCAAGCTAGCGTCATTAGCATTAGCTAACATGCTAACATGTTTACGAGTGTTGGCGCTAGTATTAGTCCAGTGCGGCTAATATATGGAGGATATTTTTTCTTTTAAAATTTAGGGGGTGCGTCTTATACACCGGTGCGCTCTATAGTCCAGAAACATTTTATTTTTATTTTTTGGCCACAGACAAAGCTGATCGTTAGAAGTGTCGTTCTGTCTTTAAGCCGTCCATAGCGTTTCTACTCGTAGGGACTTTCATTCATCGCTCTAAGCAAGTTTTACAATATAACTAAAACAATTCTTACTTACTAAAGTGTCCCATGTGTGACGTCTGTAGGAGTGTTTTCATGCATATTTCTACGTGCTATCTTAATGTAATGAAGCCAGCGTCATAGCATTAGCTAATATGCTAACATGTTTATGAGTGTTGGCGCTAGTATTAGTACAGTGTGGCTAGTATGTGGAAAATATTTTTTCTTTTAAAATTTAATGGGTGTGGCTTAAACACCGGTGCGCTTCATAGTCCGTAAAAATTGTATTTTTATTTTTTGTCCACACATAGAGGGGCTTTGACGACATTTGATTTCAACAATGTAAAAAAAGATCGAGGCAAAGACGAGTTCGCTCACTACAGGTGCTGCGGTGTCCTTCTGTTTAGACCCAGCTTTCAACCGGAAGTAGAAGTGTTGTTCTGTCCTTTAGCCGTCCACAGCGTTTCTACTTGTATGAATTCTTCATTCATCACACCAATGTTTGTAAGTTTTACAATATAACTAAAACAATTCTTACTTTCTGTGTTTTCACGCATATTTTGTACGTGCTATGAAGCTAGCGTCATTAGCATGAGCTAATATGCTAACACGTTTAGCCGTCCATAGCGTTTCTACTTGTATGAATTCTTCATTCATCACTCCAATGTTTGTAAGTTTTACAATATAACTAAAACAATTCTTACTTTCTGTGTTTTCACGCATATTTTGTACGTGCTATGAAGCTAGCGTCATTAGCATGAGCTAATAGGCTAACACGTTTAGCCGTCCATAGCGTTTCTACTTGTATGAATTCTTCATTCATCACTCCAATGTTTGTAAGTTTTACAATATAACTAAAACAATTCTTACTTTCTGTGTTTTCACGCATATTTTGTACGTGCTATGAAGCTAGCGTCATTAGCATGAGCTAATAGGCTAACACGTTTAGCCGTCCATAGCGTTTCTACTTGTATGAATTCTTCATTCATCACTTTAATGTTTGTAAGTTTTATAATATAACCAAAGCAATTCTTACTTTCTGTGTTTTCACGCATATTTTGTACGTGCTATGAAGCTAGCGTCATTAGCATGAGCTATTAGGCTAACACGTTTAGCCGTCCATAGCGTTTCTACTTGTATGAATTCTTCATTCATCACTTTAATGTTTGTAAGTTTTATAATATAACTAAAGCAATTCTTACCTACTGTGTTTTCACGCATATTTGTACGTTAGCATAATTAGCATTAGCTCATATGCTAACACGTTTATGAATGTTTGTGTTAGTATTAGTCCAGTGCGGCTAGTATATGGAAGATATTTTTCATATTTAATGGGTGTGGCTTATAGTCCCGCAAATATATATATATATATATTTTTTGGCCACACACAGAAGTGATCGTTCCAGCTTTGATTTCAACAATGTGAAAAAAGATTGAGGCAAAGACACAAAATTCACTTTTTCGCCAATGCTTTTGATGCTTCGTATTCAATCGATTCCCAAGTATAAAGACAATTTTCTTCAATTGGAAAAATATTTTTGCTACTAAAAATGTATATATTTAAAGCAAGTATAAAAACAATTTTCTTGAAATAAAAAAAAACTATTCGCTAGTAAAAAAAAAAAAAGTTAATTTTCTACAAATAAAAAAAAATTGCAAGGAAAAAAGTATAAAAAATATTTAAAAAATAAATAAATTCCCAAGTAAAAAAATAAATTTGAAGAAGAAAAAAAAATGTCCAAGTAAAAAAATAATTCCCCAAAAAATTACCAAGTAAAACAACAATTTGCTGCAAGAAAAGATTCCCAAGTATAAATATAATTTTCTTCAAATGGACAAATATTTTTGCTACTAAAAATGTATATATTTAAAGCAAGTATAAAGACAATTTTCTTGAAATAAAAAAAAACTAGTAAAAAAAAAAAAAAGTAAATTTTCTACAAATAAAAAAATTTGCAAGGAAAAAAAGTATAACAAGTATTAAAAAATAAATAAATTCCCAAGTAAAAAAAAAAATTTGAAGAAAAAAAAAAAGTCCAAGTAAAAAAATAATTCCCCAAAAAATTACCAAGTAAAACAACAATTTGCTGCAAGAAAAGATTCCCAAGTATAAATATAATTTTCTTCAATTAAAAAACGTTTTGTGACTAAAAAAATTTTTTTAACACAAGTAAAAAACAATTAGCAGGTATTTCCATGATAATAAATGCAAAAATGATCAATATTATGCATTTATGTACATCCCATTTTCCTACATTGTCCTTCTGCCAAGTCAATGCAGAAAATAACACGTCCCCGGACGCAGAGACGGACGAGCAAGCCAACATGGCGGAGGTGGAAGACGCGGGTAAAGTTCCTGTGAGGACGCCTATCTGCGAGCATCCTTCTCTTTCTTACGCCTCCTTCCGCCGTCGCCATGGAGACGCTCAGCCGGCGCGGGAGCGGACGCCTCGTCAGCGCGTGAAAAGACGCGAGTGTGACGAGACGAAGACAATGGCGTCTATTAAGCGGGAGAAGATGAGCAAAGGGGCCAAAGGTGGCGTCACGGGTAGCTCCCGCTGGAGCGGCGAGTGAGACGCGGAACTTCGCACCTTTTGCGGCGCCAAAGACGTCACCTACAGACCGACTTGTTGCCGTGTCCAGGTCATGTGACGCGTGGAAGCAGCGGCGCAGCACGCCCTGCATAATGTCCCGTAACGTGTTGCCATGGCGACCACAACCATCGCCGTTTTCATGCAATCAGCTACGTTGCCATGGGAACGCTATTCTCGACGGACGGCAGGCATGTCTGTTTTGTTCCCCTTTCTCTTCCGTATAAACCCCAGTGTTTACCCGCTTTCCCCCCCGCTGTCGGATCAATGCCTCCGAAACGGCTGGTCAATAACGTTCAAGGCAAATTCATTAACCTTTACCACGCCGCCCTGATGCATGCTGGGACCGGAGAGCGGCACGAGTTGGCCGCTGTGTTCGCCGCACTACCCGTGATGTCTTCCAGGGAAGAATCTCACGCTGTGGACTGAAATTGACCACAAACAGGCAAAAATGTTTTTACCCGCGCCCGACGATTCGCGTGGAAAACAACAATTTTCTTTAATAAAAAAACGATTTACAAGTACAAAAAATTATTAAACGCAAGTCAAAAAAACGATTCGCAAGTATAAAAAAATCTACAAAAAATTGCAAGTAAAAAAACAAAAGATAATAAAATAAAATAATCAAAAATCAAACAAAAAACTATTCGCAAATAAAACATTTTCAATAAAATACAATTCGCAAGTAAAAAAAATATTCAATTCGCAAATAAATAAAACATTCTTCAAATAAAAAAAATTCCCAAGTAAAACAACAATTTTCTGCAAGAAAAGAATCGATTCCCAAGTATAAAGACAATTATCTTCAATTGGAAAAATATTTTTGCTACTAAAAATATATATATATTTAAAGCAAGTATAAAAACAATTTTCTTGAAATAAAAAAAAACAATTTGCAAGTAAAAAAATAAATAACAATTTCTTCAAATAAAAAAATTTGCAAGAAAAAAAAGTATAAACAGTATATAAAAAAACAATGTTCTTCAATAAAAAAACCTATTCGCAGAAAAAGGTTTTTTCAATTAAAAAACAATTACCCAGTACAAAAAAAATATTTGAAGAAAAAAAATGTCTAAGTAAAAAATTATACACCAAAAATTCCCAAGTAAAACAACAATTTGCTGCAAGAAAAGAAACGATTCCCAAGTATAAATACAATTTTCTTCAATTAAAAAACTATTTGCGACTAAAAAAAATATTTGCAAGTATAAAAACAATTTTCTTGAAATAATAAAACAATACGCAAAAAAAATATACATTTCCTTCAAATAAAAAAACATTGCAAGTAAAAAGAACAGTTAACTTCAAATAAAAAAATGATTTGCAAGCACATTTGTTTCAATAAAAAACTATTTGCACGTAAAAAAAATATTCAAATAAAAAAAATTTGCAAGTAAAAAAAAAATTCCCCATTAAAACAACAATTTTATATAAGTATAAAGTATAAAGACAATTTTCTTCAATTGGAAAATGTTTTGCTACTAAAAAAATTATTTTAATCAAGTATAAAAACAATTTTCTTGAAATAAAAAAAATTATTCGCAAGTAATGAAACATTTAAAATTATTTTTCTTCCCCCAAAAAAATGTGCAAGGAAAAATAGTATAAAAAAACAATATTCTTCAATTAAAAAATCATATTGCAAAAAATATGTTTTTTAATAAAAAAAACAATTCACGAGTAAAAAAATATATATATTTAAAGAAAAAAACATTTCCAAATAAAAACATTATTATAAAATGAATAAAAAATAATCCCAAGTAAAACAAAATTTTGCTGCAAGAAAAAAACGATTCCCAAGTATAAAGACAATTTTCTTCAATTGGAAAAACGTTTTACTACTAAAAAAAAATATTTAAAGCAAGTATAAAAACTATTTTCTTGAAAAAAAACAACAATGTTCTTCAATTAAAAATCATATTAAAATTTTTTTTTTTAAATTAAAAAAACTATTCACAAGTAAATATTTTAATAAAACATTTCCAAATAAAAACATTCTTATAATAATTCTTTTTTTTCCCAAGTAAAACAACATTTTGCTGCAAGAAAAGAAACAATTCCCAAGTATAAAGACAAATTTCTCCTTTTTCACAATTTGCAAGTATAAAAACAATTTTCTTGAAATAATAAAACAATACGCAATATATATATATATATATATATATATATATATATATATATATATATATATATATATATATATATATATATATATATATATATATAATGAAACAGGTGTGCTCTGAGTGTGTGGATCACGCAGGCTGGAATATTACTGCCCAAAGTTTCAACTTGAAAAAAACTGTCTTTATACTTGCAAACAGTTTTTTTAATTGCAAAAAAATGTGTACTTTCAAATAATTTTTTACTTGCAAACCGTTTTTTAAATTGAATAAAATAGTTTTTATACTGGCAGGATTTTTTTTTTCACCTTTTGAATTGTTTTATACTTGCAGAAAATGGTTTATATATGTGCAGAACATTGTTTTGTACCTGTAAATGTTTTTTTATTTAATGAAAATTGTTTTTATACCTGCAAACTGTTTTTTACTTGAGTCATTTTTTTTTCTACTTGCAGAAGATTGTTTTTATACTTGGGAATCGTTTTTTAATCGCAGAAAGTTGTTTATAAACCTGCAGAAATCTTTTTTGTTTTTCTTGCAGAAAATTGTTTTTTAAACGTACGAAACTTTTTTATTTACTTGCAGAAAATTTCTGCTTCAAAATACTTTTTTTATTTGAAGAAATGTGTTTTTTCTACTTGCAAATTGTTTTTTTATTGCAAAAAAAAAAAAAGTATACTTGCGAAATAATTTTAATTTGCAAATAATTTTTTTTCATTTAATGAAATTGCTTTCATACTGGCTGAATTTCTTTTCTATGCGTGAATAATTTTTTCGTTGCAAAATTCTTTTTTTTTTTTAACTTAAGAAAAGTTTTTAATTACTTGCAGAATTTTTTTTTATACATGCATGAAATTGTTTTCTGCTTCCAAATTGTTTTTTTTTTTATTTGAAGAAAATTGTTTTTATACTTGCGAATCGTTTTTACTTGCAAACATTTTTTTTCTACTTGCTGAAAATTGTTTTCATACTTGGGAAATGTTTTTTAATCGCAGAAAGTTGTTTATAAACCTGCAGATTTTTTTTTTCTTGCAGAAATGTTTTTTTTAAATTATGAAACTTTTTTGTTTACTTGCAGAAAATAGTTTTTTATACATGCATAAAATAGGTTTGTACTTCCAAATCGTTTTTTTCATTTGAAGAAAATAGTTTTTTCTACTTGTGAATGGTTTTAGTACTTGCAGAAAATAGTTTTTTACTTGCAAAAAACTGTTTTTAATCGAATAAAAAAATAAAAAAATAAATATATATATATATATATATATATATATATATATATATATATATATATATATATATATATATATATATATATATATATATATATATATATATATATATATATATATATATGTATTTATTACTTGCGAATCATTGGGCGTGAGTAAAAAAACATTTTTGTTTTGGCAGTAATTTCACTCCACATTTATGAGCTGTTTGATCCCTTCTAGTGTCGGAGTTCCCTTCTGACTTGACTGGAAATAGAAAAAGCAAAAAGGGGAAGAAGTCAACTGGGATGAACTCACTCTCTCTCTCACACACACACACACACACACACACACACACACACACACACACACACACACACACACACACACACACACACACACACACACACACACACACACACACACACACACACACACACACACACACACACACACACACACACACACACACACACACACACACACACACACACACTCTTTCTGAATGCAGTTTGGGAGTTGGAGGTGAGGGAAGAATATTGCAGCTGAGCCACAGGTGGCACAACTAATTCAATGACAGGTGAGAGGGGACAGCAGGTGTTCACTAAGGGGCCGTGTGCAAATGATCACATCATGAGCAGGGCTGGGGGGTGTGGGCAAAACTTTTGGCCTTGGACATTTTGGTCCTGCCTGGTCCACTACAATATATATATATATATATATATATATATATATATATATATATATATATATATATATATATATATATATATATATATATATATATATATATATATATATATATATTTTACACATATACACATATATATATACTGTACATAGACCTGTGGATGACACCACCTGGTTGAGGTGGTGTCACCCACAGGTGCCTGGTTGAGGCGGTGTCACCCACAGGTGCCTGGTTGAGGCGGTGTCACCCACAGGGAACAGGTGAGCATCAGACATCAAACAGCAGACCTGTGATGTGTGCAGCAGGGACACTGTGACGTAAGCCTGCTCCAACATGGCCGCCGGCTCACACCTCCCAATGCATCAGTCCACCCACTTCTTCTTCTACACTATTTGGTATTGTTCTTTCACTTCTTCTACACTATTTAGTAAATAGTGTAGAAGTGAAAGAATAATACTAAATAGTGTAGAAGAAGTGAAAGAATAATACTAAATAGTGTAGAAGAAGAAGTGAAAGAACAATACTAAATAGTGTAGAAGAAGAAGTGGGTGGACTGATGCATTGGGAGGTGTGAGCCGGCGGCCATGTTGGAGCAGGCTTACGTTACAGTGTCCCTGCTGCACACATCAGAATAATATTAAATAGTATTTAGTATTATTACTAAAAACTACACTTCATAGTGTAGAAGAAGAAGTGAAAGAATAGTGTAGAAGAAGAAGTGAAAGAATAATACTAAGTAGTATTTAGTATTATTATTTCACTTCTTCTTCTACACGATTTAGTATTATTCTTTCACTTCTTCTACACTATTTAGTAAATAGTGTTGAAGTGAAAGAATAATACTAAATCGTGTAGAAGAAGTGAAAGAATAATATTAAATAGTGTAGAAGAAGAAGTGAAAGAATAATACTAAATAGTATTTAGTATTATCATTAAAAACTACACTTCATAGTGTAGAAGAAGAAGTGAAAGAATAGTGTAGAAGAAGAAGTGAAAGAATAATACTAAGTAGTATTTAGTATTATTATTTCACTTCTTCTTCTACACGATTTAGTATTATTCTTTCACTTCTTCTACACGATTTAGTGAATAGTGTAGAAGTGAAAGAATAATACTAAATAGTATTTAGTATTATTATTAAAAACTACACTTCATAGTGTAGAAGAAGAAGTGAAAGAATAGTGTAGAAGAAGAAATGAAAGAATAATACTAAATAGTATTTAGTATTATTATTAAAAACTACACTTCATAGTGTAGAAGAAGAAGTGAAAGAATAATACTAAATAGTATTTAGTATTATTCTTTCACTTCTTCTTCTACACTATGAAGTGTAGTTTTCATCCAATCGAAACCTTTCCGGTATCAAAACGTTCAGCTCTACCGAGAATGGTGAGTTAACCAAAATAATTAAAACAATAAATAAAAAAATCCCGGATTACCCAGAATTCCTGGTTTCCGGGAAATTTTGCCCATTGAAAATGAAGGGGTCAATTTTCAAACATGCACAATTCCCACATTTCTCACCCGATTCGAACCACACACTCCACTCACCTTGGACTATCAAACTACCATTTTCCAAGTTCCAAAAATTCCAGGAATTCTCGGTTTTCCAAAGCCCTATTTTAACATCCTCCTGGAAAGTTTTCAGAGTCCACATTTTTCAACAGTTTTGGACCATCCCACCTTCAAAACATTCCTCTTAGTTGGGCCAATAAATGCTACTATCCCCCCCCCCCGTACAAATTCCCTGTTTTCCTGAATTACCAGGAATTCTGAATTACCCATTCTTAATTCAAATTGTTACTATGTCAACATTTTTCAACAGCTTTCAAAAATTCCAACACCAACCCATTCATACCATCTAGGACAACAGTGCTCAAAAATTCTGAGTTTTTCTGAAATCCCCACATTTCCAGGAAATTCCCATTCTAATGAATGGATGTATTCATTGTTCTACAATGCCCTAAATTCCCAAAATTCTGTGCCATTTTAAAACCTGATTCCGACCTTCCAACCATCCACACACTACTCTTCCCATATATCAAACGCAAAACATGTTTTCCCTTACCCCAAATTCCCGGTTTCCCTGGAATTTTCTCCCTATTTACAATGAATGGGCATTCTAACATCTACTGCATACCTCACATTTCTTATCTGATTTGAATCGTTCCAAATTCCCAGAACTCCTGGTTTTCCAAAGCCCTATTTTCACTTCTTGTTCCAAATTCCTGGTTTCCCCCGAATTTCCAGGAATGTCTGCCCATTGACAATGAATGGGCAGTATACAATCTATTTTAGACGGAAAATCCTGGACAATCGGAATACCATTTCCCAAGTTCAAAATAATTCCAAATTTTTCAACCATTTCCAACCATTCCATCATGAAACATTCCTTTTAGTTGGGCCAACAATTATTTTACTTTTTTTAATTCCCGGTTTTCCTGAAATTTCAGGAATTCCGAAATACCAATTCTCAGTTCTAAGTGTTACTACGTCAACATTTCCCAACCAATTAAACACAATTCCAACACCAAGCCATTCATATTCATATATAAAAAAATATCCCCATTTTCCAGAAATTCCTAAATTTCCAGGAAATTCCTATTTAAAGGAATGGACATTTTCAAAGTTCTAAAATGCCCACATTTCTCAAATTTTTGCGCCATTTTTTACCCGATTCGAACTTTTCAACCATCCACACACACTACTCAGCCTAGATATCGAAGGCAAAACATGTTTCCATTTCCTAAAATTCCCGGTTTTCCCCGTATTTCCAGGAATGTCTCCTCATTGAAAATGAATGGGCAATATACAAACCTCTCCATATCCCACATTTCTCACCCGATTCAAAGCGTTCCACTTTTAACACCTTCCACTCATCCTGGACAATCTAAGTACCATTTCCCAAGTTCAAAAGAATTCCAGGAATTTCCAGAATTCCTGGTTTCCAAAGCCTTTTTTTTACCACTCGTTGTAAAGTTTTCACAGGCCACATTTTCAACCAATTCCAACCATTTTGTCGTCAAACATTCCTTTTAGTTGGGTCAACAAATTACAAATTCCCGGTTTTCCCGAAATTCCAGGAATTCCGAAATACCAATTCTCAGTTCAAAGTGTTACTCCGTCAACATTTCCCAACTAATTAAACAAAATTCCAACACCAACCCATTCATATCATCTAGGAAAATTGTGCACGTATTTATTCCCGAAATTCCAGGAATTCCGAAATACCAATTCTCAGTTCAAAGTGTTCCTAAGTCAACATTTTCCAACCAATTAAACACAATTCCAATTCCAACACCAACCCATTCATATCATCAAGGGCAATTGTGCAAGTATCTTAATTTGTTTTCAATTCTCCATTTTTCGGATATTCCTAAATTTCCAGGAAATTCCCATTCAAGGGAATTGACATTTTCAAAGTTCTAAAATGTCAACATTTCTCAAATTTTTGCACCATTTTTTACCCGATTCGAACCTTTCAACCATCCACACACACTACTCAGCCTAGATATCGAAGGCAAAACATGTTTCCATTTCCCCAAATTCCCGGATTTTCCAGGAATGTCTCCCCATTGACAGTGAATGGGCAATATTCAAACTTCTTCATATCCCACATTTCTCATCCCATTCGACCCGTTCCAACATCCACACACTCCACTCACCCTGGACATTCAAGCCAGCATTTAACATTTCTGAAAATTCTCTAGTTACCTGGAATTACCTGAAATTTCTCCTCATTGAAATTGAATGGGCAATATACAAACCTCTCCATATCCCACATTTCTCACCCGATTCAAAGCGTTCCACTTTCAACAGCTTCTACTCATCCTAGACAATCTAAGTACCATTTCCCAAGTTCAAAAGAATTCCAAGAATTTCCAGAATTCCTGGTTTCCAAAGCCTTATTTTTACCACTCGTTCTAAAGTTTTCACAGGCCACATTTTCAACCAATTCCAACCATTTTGTCGTCAAACATTCCTTTTAGTTGGGTCAACAAAAGTTTATTTTTTTCGTACAAATTCCCGGTTTTCCCGAAATTCCAGGAATTCTGCAATACCAATTCTCAGTTCAAAGTGTTACTACGTCAACATTTCCCAACCAATTAAACAAAATTCCAACACCAACCCATTCATATCTAGGAAAATTGTGCACGCATCTATTCCCGAAATTCCAGGAATTCCGAAATACCAATTCTCAGTTCAAAGTGTTACTAAGTCAACATTTTCCAACCAATTAAACACAATTCCAACACCAAGCCATTCATATCATCAAGGGCAATTGTGCAAGTATCTTAATTTGTTTTTAATTCTCCATTTTTGGGATATTCCTAAATTTCCAGGAAATTCCCATTCAAGGGAATTTACATTTTCAAAGTTCTAAAATGTCCACATTTCTTCAATTTTTGCACCATTTTTCACCCGATTCGAACCTTTCAACCATCCACACACACTACTCAGCCTAGATATCGAAGGCAAAACATGTTTCCATTTCCCCAAATTCCCCGAATTTCCAGGAATGTCTCCCCATTGACAGTGAATAGGCAATATTCAAACTTCTTCATATCCCACATTTCTCATCCCATTTGACCCGTTCCAACATCCACACACTCCACTCACCCTGGACATTCAAGCCAGCATTTCAAATTTCTGAAAATTCTCTAGTTACCTGGAATTACCTGAAATTTCTCCTCATTGAAATTGAATGGGCAATATACAAACCTCTCCATATCCCACATTTCTCACCCGATTCAAAGCCTTCCACTTTCAACAGCTTCTACTCATCCTGGACAATCTAAGTACCATTTCCCAAGTTCAAAAGAATTCCAAGAATTTCCAGAATTCCTGGTTTCCAAAGCCTTATTTCTACCACTCGTTCTAAAGTTTTCACAGGCGACATTTTCAACCAATTCCAACCATTTTGTCGTCAAACATTCCTTTTAGTTGGGTCAACAAAAGTTTCTTTTTTTCGAACAAATTCCCGGTTTTCCCGAAATTCCAGGAATTCCGAAATACCAATTCTCAGTTCAAAGTGTTACTACGCCAACATTTCCCAACCAATTAAACAAAATTCCAACACCAACCCATTCATATCATCTAGGAAAATTGTGCACGCATCTATTCCCGAAATTCCAGGAATTCCGAAATACCAATTCTCAGTTCAAAGTGTTACTAAGTCAACATTTTCCAACCAATTAAACACAATTCCAACACCAACCCATTCATATCATCAAGGGCAATTGTGCAAGTATCTTAATTTGTTTTTAATTCTCCATTTTCCAGGAAATTCCCATTCAAGGGAATTGACATTTTCAAAGTTCTAAAATGCCCACATTTCTCCAATTTTTGCACCATTTTTTACCTGATTCGAACCTTTCAACCATCCACACACACTACTCAGCCTAGATATCGAAGGCAAAACATGTTTCCATTTCCCCAAATTCCCGGAATTTCCAGGAATGTCTCCCCATTGACAGTGAATGGGCAATATACAAACCTCTCCATATCCCACATTTCTCACCCGATTTGAAGCCTTCCACTTTCAACAGCTTCTACTCATCCTGGACAATCTAAGTACCATTTCCCAAGTTCAAAAGCATTCCAAGAATTTCCAGAATTCCTGGATTTCCAAAGCTTTATATTTACTTTTTGTTCTAAAGTTTTCCCAGGCCACAATTTCAACCATTCCGTCGTCAAACATTCCTTTTAGTTGGGTCAACAAAAGTTTATTTTTCTGTACAAATTCATGGTTTTCCCGAAATTCCAATTCTCAGTTCAAAGTGTTACTACATCAACATTTCCCAAACAATTAAACAAAATTTACATACCAACCCATTTATATCATTTAGGACAATTGTGCAAGTATCTATATTTAAAAAAAAATCATCCCCATTTTCCATAAATTCCTAAATTTCCTGGAAATTCCCATTCAAAGGAAATGACATTTTCTAAAATGGCAAAATTTCTCAAATTTTTGCGCCATTTTTTACCCGATTCGAACTTTTCAACCATCCACACACACTACTCAGCCTAGATAGCAAAGGTAAAACATGTTTCCATTTCCCCCAATTCCCGGTTTTCCCCGTATTTCCAGAAATTTCTCCTAATTGAAAATGAATGGGCAATATACAAACCTCTCCATATCCCACATTTCTCACCCGATTCGAAGCCTTCCACTTTCAACAGCTTTTTTTGTATAAATTCCCGTTTTCCCCGAAATTCCAGGAATTCTGAAATACCAATGCTCAGTTTGAAGTGTTACCAAGTCAACATTTCCCAACCAATTCCAACACAGAGCCATTCATATCATCTAGGGAAATCGTGCAAGTATCTTAATTTTTTTTTAATTCTCAATTTTTCGGAAATTCCTAAATTTCCAGGAAATTCCCATTCAAAGGAATGGACATTTTCAAAGTTCTAAAATGTCCAAATTTCTCAAATGTTTGCACCATTTTTTATCCGATTCGAACCTTCCAACCATCCACACACACTACTCAGCCAAGATAGCAAAGGCAAAACATGTTTCCATTTCCCCCAATTCCCGGTTTTCTTGGAATTTCCAGGAATTTCTCCCCATTGACAGTGAATGGGCCATATTCAAACTTCTTCATACCCCACATTTCTCATCCCATTCGACCCGTTCCAACATCCACACACTCCACTCACCCTGGACATTCAAGCCAGCATTTCAAATTTCTGAAAATTCTCTAGTTACCTGGAATTACCAGAACTTTCTCTTCACTGAAAATGAATGGGCAATATACAAACCTCTCCATATCCCACATTTCTCACCCGATTCAAAGCGTTCCACTTTTAACAGCTTCTACTCATCCTGGACAATCTAAGTACCATTTCCCAAGTTCAAAAGAATTCCAAGAATTTCCAGAATTCCTGGTTTCCAAAGCCTTATTTTTACCACTCGTTCTAAAGTTTTCACAGGCCACATTTTCAACCAATTCCAACCATTTTGTCGTCAAACATTCCTTTTAGTTGGGTCAACAAAGGTTGTTTTTTTTCGTACAAATTCCCGGTTTTCCCGAAATTCCAGGAATTCCGAAATACCAATTCTCAGTTCAAAGTGTTACTACGTCAACATTTCCCAACCAATTAAACAAAATTCCAACACCAACCCATTCATATCATCTAGGAAAATTGTGCACGTATCTATTCCCGAAATTCCAGGAATTCCGAAATACCAATTCTCAGTTCAAAGTGTTACTAAGTCAACATTTTCCAACCAATTAAACACAATTCCAACACCAACCCATTCATATCATCAAGGGCAATTGTGCAAGTATCTTAATTTGTTTTTAATTCTCCATTTTTCGGATATTCCTAAATTTCCAGGAAATTCCCATTCAAGGGAATTGACATTTACAAAGTTCTAAAATGTTCACATTTCTCAAATTTTTGCACCATTTTTTACCCGATTCGAACCTTTCAACCATCCACACACACTACTCAGCCTAAATAGCAAAGGCAAAACATGTTTCCATTTCCCCCAATTCCCGGTTTTCTTGGAATTTCCAGGAATTTCTCCCCATTGACAGTGAATGGGCAATATTCAAACTTCTTCATATCCAACATTTCTCATCCCATTCGACCCGTTCCAACATCCACACACTCCACTCACCCTGGACATTCAAGCCAGCATTTCAAATTTCTGAAAATTCTCTAGTTACCTGGAATTACCTGAAATTTCTCCTCATTAAAATTGAATGGGCAATATACAAACCTCTCCATATCCCACATTTCTCACCCGATTCAAAGCCTTCCACTTTCAACAGCTTCTACTCATCCTGGACAATCTAAGTACCATTTCCCAAGTTCAAAAGAATTCCAAGAATTTCCAGAATTCCTGGTTTTCAAAGCATTATTTTTACCACTTGTTGTAAAGTTTTCACAGGCCACATTTTCAACCAATTCCAACCATTTTGTTGTCAGACATTCCTTTTAGTTGGGTCAACAAAAGTTAGTTTTTTTCGTACAAATTCCCGGTTTTCCCGAAATTCCAGGAATTCCGGAATACCAATTCTCAGTTCAAAGTGTTACTCCGTCAACATTTCCCAACTAATTAAACAAAATTCCAACACCAACCCATTCATATCATCTAGGAAAATTGTGCACGTATCTATTCCCGAAATTCCAGGAATTCCGAAATACCAATTCTCAGTTCAAAGTGTTACTAAGTCAACATTTCCCAACCAATTAAACACAATTCCAACACCAACCCATTCATATCATCAAGGACAATTGTGCAAGTATCTTAATTTGTTTTTAATTCTCCATTTTCCAGGAAATTCCCATTCAAGGGAATTGACATTTTCAAAGTTCTAAAATGTCCACATTTCTCAAATTTTTGCACCATTTTTTACCCGATTCGAACCTTTCAACCATCCACACACACTACTCAGCCTAGATATCAAAGGCAAAACATGTTTCCATTTCCCCAAATTCCCGGATTTTCCAGGAATGTCTCCCCATTGACAGTGAATGGGCAATATTCAAACTTCTTCATATCCCACATTTCTCATCCCATTCGACCCGTTCCAACATCCACACACTCCACTCACCCTGGACATTCAAGCCAACATTTCAAATTTCTGAAAATTCTCTGGTTACCTGGAATTACCAGAACTTTCTCTTCACTGAAAATGAATGGGCAATATACAAACCTCTCCATATCCCACATTTCTCACCCGATTCAAAGCGTTCCACTTTTAACAGCTTCTACTCATCCTAGACAATCTAAGTACCATTTCCCAAGTTCAAAAGAATTCCAAGAATTTCCAGAATTCCTGGTTTCCAAAGCCTTATTTTTACCACTCGTTCTAAAGTTTTCACAGGCCACATTTTCAACCAATTCCAACCATTTTGTTGTCAAACATTCCTTTTAGTTGGGTCAACAAAAGTTTATTTTTTTCGTACAAATTCCCGGTTTTCCCGAAATTCCAGGAATTCCGAAATACCAATTCTCAGTTCAAAGTGTTACTACGTCAACATTTCCCAACCAATTAAACACAATTCCAACACCAACCCATTCATATCATCAAGGGCAATTGTGCAAGTATCTTAATTTGTTTTTAATTCTCCATTTTTCGGAAATTCCTAAATTTCCAGGAAATTCCCATTCAAAGGAATGGACATTTTCAAAGTTCTAAAATGCCCAAATTTCTCAATTGTTTGCGCCATTTTTTATCCGATTCGAACCTTTCAACCATCCACACACACTACTCAGCCTAGATATCGAAGGCAAAACATGTTTCCATTTCCCAAAATTCCCGGTTTTCCCCGTATTTCCCCGTTCTAAAGTTTTCACAGGCCACATTTTCAACCAATTCCAACCATTTTGTTGTCAAACATTCCTTTTAGTTGGGTCAACAAAAGTTTGTTTTTTTCGTACAAATTCCCGGTTTTCCCGAAATTCCAGAATACCAATTCTCAGTTCAAAGTGTTACTACGTCAACATTTCCCAACCAATTAAACAAAATTCCAACACCAACCCATTCATATCATCTAGGAAAATTGTGCACGCATCTATTCCCGAAATTCCAGGAATTCCGAAATACCAATTCTCAGTTCAAAGTGTTACTAAGTCAACATTTCCCAACCAATTAAACACAATTCCAATTCCAACCCATTCATATCATCAAGGGCAATTGTGCAAGTATCTTAATTTGTTTTCAATTCTCCATTTTTTGGATATTCCTAAATTTCCAGGAAATTCCCATTCAAGGGAATTGACATTTACAAAGTTCTAAAATGTCCACATTTCTCAAATTCTTGCACCATTTTTTACCCGATTCGAACCTTTCAACCATCCACACACACTACTCAGCCTAGATATCGAAGGCAAAACATGTTTCCATTTCCCCAAATTCCCGGAATTTCCAGGAATGTCTCCCCATTGACAGTGAATGGGCAATATTCAAACTTCTTCATATCCCACATTTCTCATCCCATTCGACCCGTTCCAACATCCACACACTCCACTCACCCTGGACATTCAAGCCAGCATTTCAAATTTCTGAAAATTCTCTAGTTACCTGGAATTACCAGAAATTTATCTTCATTGAAAATGAATGGGCAATATACAAACCTCTCCATATCCCACATTTCTCACCCGATTCAAAGCCTTCCACTTTCAACAACTTCTACTCATCCTGGACAATCTAAGTACCATTTCCCAAGTTCAAAAGCATTCCAAGAATTTCCAGAATTCCTGGATTTCCAAAGCTTTATATTTACTTTTTGTTCTAAAGTTTTCCCAGGCCACAATTTCAACCATTCCGTTGTCAAACATTCCTTTTAGTTGGGTCAACAAAAGTTTATTTTTCTGTACAAATTCATGGTTTTCCCGAAATTCCAATTCTCAGTTCAAAGTGTTACTACATCAACATTTCCCAAACAATTAAACACAATTTGCATACCAACCCATTTATATCATTTAGGACAATTGTGCAAGTATCTATATTTAAAAAAAAATCATCCCCATTTTCCATAAATTCCTAAATTTCCTGGAAATTCCCATTCAAAGGAAATGACATTTTCTAAAATGGCAAAATTTCTCAATTGTTTGCGCCATTTTTTATCCGATTCGAACCTTTCAACCATCCACACACACTACTCAGCCTAGATAGCAAAGGTAAAACATGTTTCCATTTCCCCAAATTCCCGGTTTTCCCTGTATTTCCAGGAATGTCTCCCCATTGAAAATGAATGGGCAATATACAAACCTCTCTATTTCCCACATTTCTCACCCGATTCAAAGCGTTCCACTTTCAACAGCTTTTTTTGTATAAATTCCCGTTTTCCCCGAAATTCCAGGAATTCTGAAATACCAATGCTCAGTTTGAAGTGTTACCAAGTCAACATTTCCCAACCAATTCCAACACCGAGCCATTCATATCATCTAGGGAAATCATGCAAGTATCTTAATTTTTTTTTAATTCGGAAATTCCTAAATTTCCAGGAAATTCCCATTCAAAGGAATGGACATTTTCAAAGTTCTAAAATGTCCAAATTTCTCAAATGTTTGCGCCATTTTTTATCCGATTCGAACTTTTCAACCATCCACACACACTACTCAGCCTAGATAGCAAAGGTAAAACATGTTTCCATTTCCCCCAATTCCCGGTTTTCTTGGAATTTCCAGGAATTTCTCCCCATTGACAGTGAATGGGCAATATTCAAACGTCTTCATATCCCACATTTCTCATCCCATTCGACCCGTTCCAACATCCACACACTCCACTCACCCTGGACATTCAAGCCAGCATTTCAAATTCCTGAAAATTCTCTGGTTACCTGGAATTACCAGAACTTTCTCTTCACTGAAAATGAATGGGCAATATACAAACCTCTCCATATCCCACATTTCTCACCCGATTCAAAGCCTTCCACTTTCAACAGCTTCTACTCATCCTGGACAATCTAAGTACCATTTCCCAAGTTCAAAAGAATTCCAAGAATTTCCAGAATTCCTGGTTTCCAAAGCCTTATTTTTACCACTCGTTCTAAAGTTTTCATAAGCCACATTTTCAACCAATTCCAACCATTTTGTTGTCAAACATTCCTTTTAGTTGGGTCAACAAAAGTTTTTTTTTTTCGTACAAATTCCCGGTTTTCCCGAAATTCCAGGAATTCCGGAATACCAATTCTCAGTTCAAAGTGTTACTACGTCAACATTTCCCAACTAATTAAACAAAATTCCAACACCAACCCATTCATATCATCTAGGAAAATTGTGCACGTATTTATTCCCGAAATTCCAGGAATTCCGAAATACCAATTCTCAGTTCAAAGTGTTACTAAGTCAACATTTTCCAACCAATTAAACACAATTCCAATTCCAACACCAAGCCATTCATATCATCAAGGGCAATTGTGCAAGTATCTTAATTTGTTTTTAATTCTCAATTTTTCGGATATTCCTAAATTTCCAGGAAATTCCCATTCAAGGGAATTGACATTTTCAAAGTTCTAAAATGTCCAAATTTCTCAAATTCTTGCACCATTTTTTACCCGAATCGAACCTTTCAACCATCCACACACACTACTCAGCCTAGATAGCAAAGGTAAAACATGTTTCCATTTCCCCCAATTCCCGGTTTTCTTGGAATTTCCAGGAATGTCTCCCCATTGACAGTGAATGGGCAATATTCAAACTTCTTCATATCCCACATTTCTCATCCCATTCGACCCGTTCCAACATCCACACACTCCACTCACCCTGGACATTCAAGCCAGCATTTCAAATTCCTGAAAATTCTCTAGTTACCAGGAATTACCAGAACTTTCTCTTCACTGAAAATGAATGGGCAATATACAAACCTCTGCATATCCCACATTTCTCCTCTGATTACCTAGTTGCATGTTTTTTAAACAAAGCTAAATTCTACTAAATTCCTTAAAAGGCTGCACATTTTCCTGCAGCCCAGGAGTACATGCACATACTTAGGAAGGCGTACAGTACTTGCACATACTTAGAAAGGCGTACAGTACATGTACATACTTAGGAAGGCGTACAGTACTTGCACATATAGGAAAGGCGTACAGTACTTGTACATACTTAGGAAGGCGTACAGTACATGCACATACTTAGGAAGGCGTACAGTACTTGCACATATAGGAAAGGCGTACAGTACTTGTACATGCTTAGGAAGGCGTACAGTACATGCACATACTTAGGAAGGCGTACAGTACTTGCACATACTTAGAAAGGCGTACAGTACATGTACATACTTAGGAAGGCGTACAGTACTTGCACATACTTAGAAAGGCGTACAGTACTTGTACATACTTAGGAAGGCGTACAGTACTTGCACATACTTAGAAAGGCGTACAGTACTTGCACATACTTAGGAAGGCGTACAGTACATGCACATACTTAGGAAGGCGTACAGTACATGCACATACTTAGGAAGGCGTACAGTACATGCACATACTTAGGAAGGCGTACAGTACATGCACATACTTAGGAAGGCGTACAGTACTTGCACATATAGGAAAGGCGTACAGTACTTGTACATGCTTAGGAAGGCGTACAGTACATGCACATACTTAGGAAGGCGTACAGTACTTGCACATACTTAGAAAGGCGTACAGTACATGTACATACTTAGGAAGGCGTACAGTACTTGCACATACTTAGAAAGGCGTACAGTACTTGTACATACTTAGGAAGGCGTACAGTACTTGCACATACTTAGAAAGGCGTACAGTACATGTACATACTTAGGAAGGCGTACAGTACATGCACATACTTAGGAAGGCGTACAGTACTTGTACATACTTAGAAAGGCGTACAGTACTTGTACATACTTAGGAAGGCGTACAGTACTTGCACATACTTAGAAAGGCGTACAGTACATGCACATACTTAGGAAGGCGTACAGTACATGCACATACTTAGGAAGGCGTACAGTACTTGTACATACTTAGAAAGGCGTACAGTACATGTACATACTTAGGAAGGCGTACAGTACATGCACATACTTAGGAAGGCGTACAGTACTTGTACATACTTAGAAAGGCGTACAGTACTTGTACATACTTAGGAAGGCGTACAGTACTTGTACATACTTAGAAAGGCGTACAGTACTTGTACATACTTAGGAAGGCGTACAGTACTTGCACATACTTAGGAAGGCGTACAGTACATGTACATACTTAGGAAGGCGTACAGTACATGCACATACTTAGGAAGGCGTACAGTACTTGTACATACTTAGAAAGGCGTACAGTACTTGTACATACTTAGGAAGGCGTACAGTACTTGCACATACTTAGAAAGGCGTACAGTACATGCACATACTTAGGAAGGCGTACAGTACATGCACATACTTAGGAAGGCGTACAGTACATGCACATACTTAGGAAGGCGTACAGTACATGCACATACTTAGAAAGGCGTACAGTACATGTACATGCTTAGAAAGGCGTACAGTACATGCACATACTTAGAAAGGCGTACAGTACATGTACATACTTAGGAAGGCGTACAGTACATGCACATACTTAGAAAGGCGTACAGTACATGTACATGCTTAGGAAGGCGTACAGTACATGCACATACTTAGGAAGGCGTACAGTACATGCACATACTTAGAAAGGCGTACAGTACATGTACATGCTTAGAAAGCGGCGCTTATACAATCTGTGATGAATGTGCACGAGTGGAGGAGCGAGTGAGAGCAGTGATGAATTGAAGTTGACGTGGGAACGCTCACTGGCGGCTGCAGGCTACATTCTAACTACTTCCTTTCCTAAACAGCTCAGGGAGATCCACGCTAAATTAAATGTTTTGACCCTAATTACTTACCCTTCTATGCAGGCCCCACCTCCTACGGATGATTTATGCCAAGGGAAATGTTTGAAAACATCAGAAGACATAACTGGAGGCCTCGTCTTGTTTGCTGTACCGGATTCAATTTGTGTCTTCCCATGTCGAGCATTGAAAGATTACAGTTGGTGCAAAAATGCTGCTGCTAGACTTTTGACTAGAACAAGATAGTTGGATCATATTATGCCATAAACTCTATATATGTATGCCATCCCATTCCTAACCCATAGGGTTCAATATGACATTTTGCAGCTATTACAGCTTCAACTCTTCTGGGAAGGCTGTCCACAAGGTTGCAGAGTGTGTTTTTTTGGAATGTTCCACCATTCTTCCAGAAGTGCATTGGTGAGGTCACACACTGATGTTGGTGGAGAAGGCCTGGCTCTCAGTCTGCATTTTAATTCATCCCAAAAGGTGTTCTATCGGGTTCAGGTCAGGACTCTGTGCAGGCCAGTCAAGTTCATCCACACCAGACTCTGTCATCCATGTCTTTATGGAAGGGGCCCGCTCCAAACTGTTCCCACAAGGTTGGGAGCATGGAATTGTCCAAAATGTTTTGGTATCCTGGAGCACCTCCACCTCTGTCAGTTTACGTGGCCTACCACTTGGTGGCCGAGTTGCTGTTGTTCCCAAACTTTTCCATTTTCTTATAATAAAGCCGACAGTTGACTTTGGAATATTTAGCAGCGAGGACAATTCACGACTGGATTTGTTGCACGGGTGGCATCCTATGACAGTTCCATGCTGGAAATCACTGAGAGCGGCCCATTCTTTCACAAATGTTTGTAGAAATTCACCGCCATACCATCACAGATGCCGGCTTTTCAACTTTGCGCGTAGAACAATCCGGACGGTTCTTTTCCTCTTTGGTCCGGAAGACACGACGTCCACAGTTTCCAAAAACAATTTGAAACGTGGACTCGTCAGACCACAGAACACTTTTCCACTTTTAAAGAAAGTTAGCCTATAGAAAATCATACTAATAATAGTTAACTGACTTTTACACTTGAGTGACAGGTCAAAAATGTCAAATATTACTTAGAACTTGACCTCTTTAGTCAGTGGTGGCCCCGGTTTAACTTTCTTTTGTTGGGGCTTAGTGACCATAAACAATAATAATAATAATAATAACTGACTGAAAAAATGACAAAAAAAAACATGACTGCAGTCTGATTAAATTAAAGTGCAAATAAAAATACAAATTCACCACTTTAGTCATAATTTTTGCGCTTGAGCATAAAGGCTACACAACCAATTTCCACTCCTTTTAAAGAAAGTTAGCCTATAGAAAATCATACTAACAATAGTTAACTGACTTTTACACTTGAGTGACAGGTCAAAAATGTCAAATATTACTTAGAACTTGACCTCTTTAGTCAGTGGTGGCCCCGGTTTTCTTTTGTTGGGGCTTAGTGACCATAAACAATAATAATAATAATAATAACTGACTGAAAAAATGACAAAAAAAACATGACTGTAGTCTGATTAAAATAAAGTGCAAATAAAAACACAAATTCACCACTTTAGTCATAATTTTTGCACTTGAGCATAAAGGCTACACAACCAATTTCCACTAATTTTAAAGAAAGTTAGCCTATAGAAAATCATATTAATAATAGTTAACTGACTTTTACACTTGAGTGACATGTCAAAAATGTCAAATATTACTTAGAACTTGACCTCTTTAGTCAGTGGTGGCCCCGGTTTTCTTTTGTTGGGGCTTAGTGACCATAAACAATAATAATAATAATAATAACTGACTGAAAAAATGACAAAAAAAACATGACTGTAGTCTGATTAAAATAAAGTGCAAATAAAAACACAAATTCACCACTTTAGTCATAATTTTTGCACTTGAGCATAAAGGCTACACAACCAATTTCCACTAATTTTAAAGAAAGTTAGCCTATAGAAAATCATATTAATAATAGTTAACTGACTTTTACACTTGAGTGACATGTCAAAAATGTCAAATATTACTTAGAACTTGACCTCTTTAGTCAGTGGTGGCCCCGGTTTAACTTTCTTTTGTTGGGGCTTAGTGACCATAAACAATAATAATAATAATAATAATAACTGACTGAAAAAATGACCAAAAAAAAACATGACTGCAGTCTGATTAAAATAAAGTGCAAATAAAAATACAAATTCACCACTTTAGTCATAATTTTTGCGCTTGAGCATAAAGGCTACAGAACCAATTTCCACTCATGTTAAAGAAAGTTAGCCTATAAAAAATCATATTAATAATAGTTAACTGACTTTTACACTTGAGTGACAGGTCAAAAATGTCAAATATTACTTAGAACTTGACCTCTTTAGTCAGTGGTGGCCCCGGTTTAACTTTCTTTTGTTGGAGCTTAGTGACCATAAACAATAATAATAATAATAATAATAACTGACTGAAAAAATGACCAAAAAAAACATGACTGTAGTCTGATTAAATTAAAGTGCAACTTTGTTATTTTTTTGTAAATATTAGCTTATTTGGAATTTGATGCCTGCGACATGTTTCAAAAAAGCTGGCACAAGCGGCAAAAAAGACTGAGAAAGTTGAGGAATGCTCATCAAGCACTTATTTGGAACATCCCACAGGTGAACAGGCTAATTGGGAACAGGTGGGTGCCATGATTGGGTATAAAAGCAGCTTCCATGAAATGCTCAGTCATTCACAAACAAGGACGGGGTCGAGGGTCACCACTTTGTCAACAAATGCCTGAGCAAATTGTTGAAGAACAACATTTCTCAAGCAGCTATTGCAAGGAATTGAGGGATTTCACCATCTAGGCTCCGTAATATTGTAATAATGTCCTCTGTTGTCCTGTGTGGATAGGGTTAGGGTTATAAATTTTGATGTCTATTTTACTGTCTTAATTGGTTTTACCCTTTAAAATCGTTTTTAATCACATTTATTTTTTATATTGTCTCTGTATTGGTTTTCTATTTATTTATTCTTTGTTTTTATTCAGTCATTGGTGTAGCATAATATTGTTTTTAATATTATTTTTAATATCGTTTTTAATATTGTTTTTAACATGGCTGTGCAGCACTTCGGAAACATTCTTGTTGTGTAAATGTGCTATATAAATAAAGTGGATTGGATTGGATTGGATAATATCATCAAAAGGTTCGGAAAATCCGGAGAAATCACTGCACGTAAGCCATGATGTTACGCACCTTCCATCCCCTCAGGCGGCACTGCATCAAAAAGCCACATCAGTGTGTAAAGGATATCACCACATGGGCTCAGGAACACTTCAGAAAACCCACTGTCAGTAACTACAGTTGGGTCGCTACATCTGTAAGTGCAAGTTAAAACTCTACCATGCAAAGCGAGAGCCATTTATCAACAACACCCAGAAACGCTTCGCTAAGATGGACTGATACAAAGTGGAAAAGTGTTCTGTGGTCTGACGGGTCCACATTTCAAATTGTTTTTGGAAACTGTGGACGTCGTGTGAAAAGAAACATCCGGATTGTTTTAGGCGCAAAGTGTAAAAGGCAGCATGTGTGATGGTATGGGGGTGTATTAGTGGCCAAGACATGGGTAACTTACACATCTGTGAAGGCACCATTAATGCTGAAAGGTACATACAGCTTTTGGAGCAACATATGTTGCCATCCAAGCAACGTTACCATGGACGCCCCTGCTTATTTCAGCAAGACAATGCCAAGCCACGTGTT
>NC_084748.1:48198016-48245516 GCF_033978785.1 Entelurus aequoreus | reverse complement strand
AAGAAAGTAAAACAATATAAAAACAGTTACATAGAAACTAGTAATGAATGAAAATGAGTAAAATGAAGTGTTAAAGGTTAGTACTATTAGTGGACCAGCAGCAGCACGCACAATCATGTGTGCTTACGGACTGTATCCCTTGCAGACTGTATTGATATATATTGATATATAATGTAGGAAGCAGAATATTAATAACAGAAAGAAACAACCCTTTTGTGTGAATGAGTGTAAATGGGGGAGGGAGGTTTTTTGGGTTGGTGCACTAATTGTAAGTGTATCTTGTGTTTTTTATGTGGATTTAATAAAAAAAACAAACAAAAAAACCTCAAAAAAAACCTGATACTGATAATAAAAAAAACGATACCGATAATTTTCGATATTACATTTTAAAGCATTTATCGGCCGATAATATCGGACATCTCTAATTATTATGCCTAATTTGGACAACCAGGTATGGTGAAGATAAGGTCCTTTTTAAATATTAATAAAATAAAATAAGATAAATAAATTAAAAACATTTTCTTGAATAAAAAAGAAAGTAAAACAATACAAAAACAGTTACATAGAAACTAGTAATGAATGAAAATGAGTAAAATGAAGTGTTAAAGGTTAGTACTATTAGTGGACCAGCAGCACGCACAACCATGTGTGCTTACGGACTGTATCCCTTGCAGACTGTATTGATATATATTGATATATAATGTAGGAAGCAGAATATTAATAACAGAAAGAAACAACCCTTTTGTGTGAATGAGTGTGAATGGGGGAGGGAGGTTTTTTGGGTTGGTGCACTAATTGTAAGTGTATCTTGTGTTTTTTATGTGGATTTAATAAAAAAAACAAAAAACTAAAAAGCTAAAAAAAAAAAATGATACTGATAATAAAAAAACCGATACCGATAATTTCCGATATTACATTTTAACGCATTTATCGGCCGACCGATATTATCGGACATCTCTAATTACAATGATTCATAACCTTTTAATCAAGCCTTGCAAAGACGTGTTCATTGGTCACATGACTGTGTTCGACCAATCAAACGCAGCCTGGCATTCCACCTGAAGGACTGTTCCCGCCAAACAAGTGGAAGCCGAAATAGGTCAGCGTTTTTTTTTTAAAGTGTACGATAAAATAGAAAGCTACTTGTTTAAATAAGTGTCACGATGTTCCCAAAGGAGACCCTTTTTCTGTTTGAGACAACAGAAAACTCCTCAAGCAGTCGACTAAAATAGCCATCTTTTTGTTTTTGATGTTCCTAATAACCACAAGTGTCATTTAAACACATTAAAACATGACCAAAAACGGCAAATAACAGTGAGAAGTACTTATTTCCTTTTTAACTTATATATCATTGAATAGACTGCAAAGACAAGAAACTTGACGTTCGAACTGGTAAACTTTGTTATTTTTTTTCAAATATTAGCTCATTTGGAATTTGATGCCTGCAACTAACGATTAATTTGATAATCGATTAATCTGTCGATTATTACTTCGATTAATCAATTAATAATCGGATAAAAGAGACAAACTACATTTCTATCCTATCCAGTATTTTATTGGAAAAAAAACAGCATACTGGCACCATACTTATTTTGATTATTGTTTCTCAGCTGTTTGTAAATGTTGCCGCTTATAAATAAAGGTTTATTTAAAAAAAATAAAAAAATAAAAATAAAAATAAAATTAAAAAATACATCCAAAGAATCGATGACTAAATTAATCGGCAACTATTTTAATAATCGATTTTAATCGATTAGTTGTTGCAGCCCTACCTGCAACATGTTTAAAAGCTGGCACAAGTGGCAAAAAAGACTGAGAAACTTGAGGAATGCTCGCCATCTACGGTCCGTAATATCATCAAAAGGTTCAGAGAATCTGGAGAAATCACTGCACGTAAGCGGCAAGGCCGAAAACCAACATTGAATGCCCGTGACCTTCGATCCCTTCAGGCGGTGCTGCATCAAAACGCCACATCAGTGCGTAAAGGATATCACCACACGGGCTCAGGAACACTTCAGAAAAACCACTGTCAGTAACTACAGTTGGTCGCTACATCTGTAAGTGCAAGTTAAAACTCTACTATGCAAAGCCAAAGCCATTTATCAACAACACCCAGAAATGCCGCCGGCTTCGCTGGGCCCGAGCTCATCTAAGATGGACTGATGCAAAGTGGAAAAGTGTTCTGTGGTCTGACGAGTCCACATTTCAAATTGTTTTTGGAAACTGTGGACATCATGTCCTCCGGACCAAAGAGGAAAAGAACCATCCGGATTGTTCTAGGCGCAAAGTGTAAAAGGCAGCATGTGTGATGGTATGGGGGTGTATTAGTGCCCAAGACATGGGTAACTTACACATCTGTGAAGGCACCATTAATGCTGAAAGGTACATACAGCTTTTGGAGCAACATATGTTGCCATCCAAGCAACGTTACCATGGACGCCCCTGCTTATTTCAGCAAAACGATGCCAAGCCACGTGTTACATCAACGTGGCTTCGTAGTAAAAGAGTGCGGGTACTAGACTGGCCTGCCTGTAGTCCAGACATTGAAAATGTGTGAAGGCTAAAATATGAGAAGGGAGACTGTTGAACAACTTAAGCTGTACATCAAGCAAGAATGGGAAAGAATTCCACTTCAAAAATGTGTCTCCTCACTTCCCAAACCTTTACTGAGTGTTGTTAAAAGGAAAGGCCATGTAACACACTGGTAAAAATGCCTATTTTGAAATGTGTTGCTGCCATTAGATTCTAAGTTCATGATTATTTGCAAAAAAAGATGAATTTTCTCAGTGTGAACATGAAATATCTTGTCTTTGCAGTCTATTCAATTGAATATAAGTTGAAAAGGATTTGTTGTATTCTCGTTTTATCTACCATTTACACAACGTGACAACTTCACTGCTTCTGGTTTTTGTACATTCCCACATAGCTAAACAAGCTGAAGTGACCACAATCGCCCCCTAGTGTACGAGAGGCACACTGCGTATAACCAACAGTCACATTACAGAGCATGGAAACTACAACTTCAATCAATCAATCAATCAAAGTTGACTTAAATAGCCCTTAATCACAAATGTCTCAAAGGGCTGCATAAACCACAACGACAGGGACTCAGATCCCACATCAGGGCAAGAAAAAACTCAACCAAATGGGAGCAACCTTCTTTAAAAAGTAGTAAAAAAGAACATTAATATCATGTGCTGTCATGTGTGTCAGTACAAATGTTCACATTTCAGCCTACAAGAATTCAACTTCTAACTAAAGAAAACACGCTGCAGTAGATTGTATACTATTATTATGTGACAAGTTTTTTTTTTTTAAATAACTAAAGTAAATAGACACATTGTTAAAAAAAAAAGCCACTATTTTGCATGTTTAGTGTTTTTAATGCGTGTTTTTGTCTTAGTATTTTGTTGTTGTAAATATTGGTTTGTACTGTGGCACTTTAAGATTTGTTTCAATGAAAAATGCGTAAAAAAAATAATTTAAATCTGTTATTATTATTTATTATTTCCGGTGGACGTCGTGGCGTCCTACGCCGTTCAGCGGTCCTTGAACGCACCGTGAAAAAACCTTTTGTCTGGTATTCCTCGGAGTGTAGACATCACAGCTCGCAGGTTCAATGTGCACAATTACATATCTTAGCAGCTCAGACAGTAATGCGGGAAAGACGTTAATGGCTCTTGTTTTCATGTTAGCATTTAAGCTAGCGAGCTGGAACCGGTCAGTCCGTGAGTTTATCAGACTCAAGTTATCAGTCATGTTTTTTTCAGTCATTTTAATATAAAACAGTTTAACAATGGTTATTATTTATATTGTTTATGGTCACTAAGCCCCAACAAAAGAAAGTTAAACCGGGGCCACCACTGACTAAAGAGGTCAAGTTCTAAGTAATATTTGACATTTTTGACCTGTCACTCAAGTGTAAAAGTCAGTTAACTATTATTAGTATGATTTTTTTATAGGCTAACATTCTTTAAAATGAGTGGAAATTGGTTGTGTAGCCTTTATGCTCAAGTGCAAAAATTATGACTAAAGTGGAGAATTGGTATTTTTGTTTGCACTTTAATTTAATTGACAGTTTATATACATCAAAAGTATTCGGTGCAGTGGAAAAGGCGCATTACCGTGAAAGGAGGACTCGTCGTCGTCGCTTCTTAGCAACCAAGATTGAAAGTTTTCACGACACATTTTCGCTACAAGTTTTCAAATTGTGTATACAAATTCAGTGTAAAAAAAAAAAAAAAAAAGTATAAAAATGTCAGTGTTAATGGCTAAGTAATATTTGACATTTTTGACGTGTCACTCAAGTGTAAAAGTCAGTTAACTATTATTAATATGATTTTCTATAGGCTAACTTTCTTTAAAATGAGTGGAAATTGGTTGTGTAGCCTTTATGCTCAAGTGCAAAAATTATGACTAAAGTGGTGAATTGGTATTTTTATTTGCACTTTAATTAAATTAACAGTTTATTTAGGAAACATATACATCAACATTATTTATAAATGTAGTCAGAGTCACGTGCGTCATCATGTCCATGACAAAAAAAAAAAAAGTACCGGTACTTTTCAAAGGCTTTTTGAATCTGTTAGTACTTGATTAGTACCGGTACAGCGTACTACTCTAGTACTCGTCATCGTCGCTTCTCAGCAACCAAGAATGGAAGTTCTCACGACATATTTTTCACGACAAGTTTTCAAATTGTGTATACAAATTCAGTGTAAACAAAAAAAAATTATGCATAAAAATGTCAGTGTTAATGTCTCTTGTTTTCACGTGTAATTTTGGGTTGCGCAGGTTCCTCCGCACGCCGCTTCTAAAACAACCCGACACACTTTTGCATCTTTGGCGGAGATTTGGCGAAACAATCACTTTTTGTGTCATGGTCCGCGTGAACCGGATCATGTTTTGCTATGTTCTGTTAGTTTTGGACTCCCCTAGTTCCTGTTTGTGCACCTCTGGTTGTTTTGAATCCCGCAGTAAGCTGCGACCCCCCGCACGTAACAGGAAGAAGCCAGCCGTGGAGCAGGAACCGGAACTTGCCTCGGCACAGGAACAGGTACTGGAGATAACCTTGGTACAGGAACTGGAACTGGTACAGGAACTGGAGCTGGCCTCGGCGCAGGTACAGGAACTGGAGTTTGCCTCGGCGCAGGTACAGGAACTGGAACAGGAACTGAAACTGGCGCCGAGGCGAACTCCAGTTCCTGTACCTGCGCCAAGGCCAGCTCCAATTCCTGTACCTGCGCCAAGGCGAACCCCAGTTCCTGTACCTGCGTCGAGGCCAGCTCCAGTTCCTGTACCTGCGCCAAGGCCAGCTCCAGTTCCTGTACCTGCGCCAAGGCCAGCTCCAGTTCCTGTACCTGTGCCAAGGCGAACCCCAGTTCCTGTACCTGCGCCAAGGCCAGGTCCAGTTCCTGTACCTGTGCCAAGGCAAACTCCAGTTCCTGTACCTGCGCTGAGGCCAGCTCCAGTTCTAGTTCCTGTACCAAGGCAAGCTACCGGAACCTGTTCCGGCGCCGAGGCAAGTTCCGGTTCCTGCTCCACGGCTGGCTTCTTCCTGTTACGTGCGGGGGGTCGCAGCTTACTGCGGGATTCAAAACAACCAGAGGTGCACAAACAGGAACTAAGGGAGTCCAAAACCAACAGAACGTAACAAAACATGATCCGGACCACGGATCATGACATTTTCATAGAAACGTTAAAAGCGTCTGACCTGAGTATTTCTTTGGAGTGGCCGGTCTTCTTGTCGGGGGTGCCGACGCAGCTGGACTTCGACAAGGTGTGGGGCCCCCGGTCCAGAATCATGGTGGATGTTGCCGTGGCGATGACGGCGACCGCGTCGCGCACCCTGGCCTCGATGTTGTAATCCCACTCGTCGTACGACACAGAGATGAGCCCTGCGTGAAAGGAGAGGAATATGTCGTGAAATTGTTGCTGTGGTGGAGGTTTGTTTTGGGCGGGGCCCCACAAACTTTTACCGTATTTTTCAGACTATAAGGCGCACTTCAAATCTTTCATTTTCTCAAAAGTGGTCAGTGCGCCTCATAACCCGGTGCAGCTAATTAATTTGGTAGATGGTGTAATGATAAGTGTGACCAGTCACACATAAGAGATACGTGCGGACTGCGAGTTGACGCCTGTTCGATAAATGCCGCCAGTAAACGACACATGTTCCATTGAGAATATAGAACATTACACACAGCGCTCAAAAATCTGTCAAAATGTTTTAGAACGACTTTGGAAGTCACACCGCTTGATGGATTGCCGGAGCATTACAGATACCATAGTCAGACGTACTGTGCTTCAACATACAGTATTATTATGGTGTGTGTATAAGGACCCAAAATGGCACCTATTAGCAGACATATAATCTGGCGTTTAGTTTCCCGATATTGTGCTAAACTAACTTGTCTTACCTTCTGGTACCTGCTGATGTGTATTTGGGATCTGCATAAGTCCTGAAAATGTTCACATTTATTTTTCTCTATATTCTTGTTATGGCGCATTTTATAGATATGGTTTTTACCAGTATAGATATGGTATTAACCAGTATAGATATGGTATTTACCAGTATATATATGGTTTTTACCAGTATAAATATGTTTTTTTACCAGTATAGATATGGTTTTTATTAGTATATATATGGTTTTTACTAGTATAGATATGTTTTTTACCAATATAGATATGTTTTTTTTACCAGTATAGATATGGTTTTTACCAGTATAGATATGGTTTTTATTAGTATAGATATGGTTTTTACTAGTATAGATATGTTTTTACCAGTTTAGATATGGTTTTTATTAGTATAGATATGTTTTTTACTAGTATAGATATGGTTTTTACCAGTATAGATGTGTTTTTTTTACCAGTATAGATATGGTTTTTACCAGTATATATGGTATTTACCAGTATAAATATGGTATTTACCAGTATAGATATGGATTTTACCAGTATAGATATATGGTATTTACCAGTATAAATATGGTATTTACCAGTATAGATATGGTTTTTACCAGTATAGATATGTTTTCTACCAGTATAGATATGGCTTTTACCGGTATAAATATGTTTTTTTACCAGTATAGATATGGCTTTTACCAGTATAGATATGGTATTTACCAGTACAGATATGGTTTTTACGAGTATAGATGTGTTTTTTTACTAGTATAGATATGTTTTTACAAGTATACATATGTTTTTTACCAGTATAGATATGGTTTTTACCAGTATATATATGTTTTTTACTAGTATAGATATGTTTTTTTTACCAGTATAGATATGTTTTTTACCAGTATAGATCTGGTTTTTAGCAGTATAGATATGGATTTTACCCGTATAGATATGGTATTTACCTGTATAGATATAGTATTTACCAGTATAGATATGGTATTTACCAGTATAGATATGGTATTTACCAGTATAGATATGGTATTCACCAGTATAGATATGGTATTCACCAGTATAGATATGGTATTTACCAGTATAGATATGGTTTTTACCTGCATAGATATGGTTTTTACCCGCATAGATATGGTATTTACCAGTATAGATATAGTATTTACCAGTATAGATATGGTATTTACCAGTATAGATATGTTTTTTTACCAGTATAGATATGTTATTTACCAGTATAGATATGGTTTTTACCAGTATAGATATGGTATTCACCAGTATAGACATGGTATTTACCAGCATAGATATGGTATTCACCAGTATAGATATGGTATTCACCAGTATAGATATGGTATTTACCAGTATAGATATGGTATTTACCAGTATAGATATAGTATTCACCAGTATAGATATGATATTTACCAGTATAGATATGGTATTTACCAGTATAGATATGGTTTTTACCAGTATGGTTTTTACCAGTATAGATGTTTTTTTTACCAGTATAGATATGGTTTTTACCAGTATACATGGTATTTACCAGTATAAATATGGTATTTACCAGTATAGATATGGATTTTACCAGTATAGATATATGGTATTTACCAGTATAAATATGGTATTTACCAGTATAGATATGGTTTTTACCAGTATAGATATGTTTTTTACCAGTATAGATATGGCTTTTACCGGTATAAATATGTTTTTTTTACCAGTATAGATATGTTTTTTACCAGTATAGATATGGTATTTACCAGTACAGATATGCTTTTTACGAGTATAGATGTGTTTTTTTACTAGTATAGATATGTTTTTTACAAGTATAGATATGTTTTTTACCAGTATAGATATGGTTTTTACCAGTATATATATGTTTTTTACTAGTATAGATATGTTTTTTACCAGTATAGATATGTTTTTTACCAGCATAGATATGTTTTTTTTTTACCAGTATAGATATGGTTTTTACCAGTATAGATATGGGTTTTAGCAGTATAGATATGGATTTTACCAGTATAGATATGGTTTTAACCAGTATAGATATGTTTTTAACCAGTATAGATCTGGTTTTTAGCAGTATAGATATGGATTTTACCCGTATAGATATGGTATTTACCTGTATAGATATGGTATTTACCAGTATATATATGGTATTTACCAGTATAGATATGGTATTTACCAGTATATATATGGTTTTTAACTGTATAGATATGGTATTTACCAGTATAGATATAGTATTTACCAGTATAGATATGGTATTTACCAGTATAGATATGGTATTTACCAGTATAGATATGGTATTAACCAGTATAGATATGGTATTCACCAGTATAGATATGGTATTCACCAGTATAGATATGGTATTTAGCAGTCCTAAGTTTGAAAGTGCTGCTGTGTGGGAGTGGGGCTGTAGTCTAGCACAAGTGGTCTGTGACTAAGAGTGGGTGAGGTGTGGGTGCGTACCTGTGGGGAAAACGGCGGGCACGTTGTCCACGTCTCCGGCCACCAGCGAGGGTATGATCCAGGTGAAGCCGTACCCTGTGAGGCCCACGGAGTGAGCTACCTCGAAGATGGTGGCGGCCTCCTCCTTGGTGCAGTAGAGCAGGATGACCGGACTCTGCAGTTTCTTCAGCTGGTTCTGGATCTTGGAGTCTCCGTCGTCCACGGACATGTCCAGCAGGAGGACTTCCTCCAGCTCCCAGCCCACAAAGCTGTTGTCAATGGTGCTGCGGACCTGGGAAGGACCGGAAGGAGGTACGCTCAGAACCAGGAACATCACCGGATGCTGATTGCTGAGAACATGTGCTACCGGTAGGAAGTTGCTACTGAGCACACGTGTGCTTATGGAGGCGGATTTCTGTCTTTATTACGGAAGCTTTTTTTTTACACTGAATTGAAAGGGACAAGCGGTAGAAAATGGATGGATGGATGAATTGAAGTAACTGATTTTTTTGCATTTGAATTTTGTGAACTGATTTTTTATTTTTACATCAATTTGTGCTGACAATTTCATGGAAAAAAATTCAGTGTAAAAAAAACTTACGTGTATAAAAATTCAGTATAAAAAAATCAATGTATACAAATTCAGTGTAAAAAAATTCATTGTAAAAAAATTCAGTGCTGAAAAATTCAGTGTAAAAAAATTCAGCATATAAAAATTCAGTATAAAAAATCAATGTGTAAAAATTCAGTGTAAAAAAAATTCAGTGCTGAAAAATTCAGTGTCAAAAAATTCAGCATATAAAATTTCAGTGTAAAGAAAATTCAGTGCTAAAAAAATCAGTGTATAAGAATTCAGTGTCAAAAAAATTCAGCATATAAAAATTCTGTGTAAAAAAAACGTACGTGTATAAAAATTCAGTATAAAAAAATCAATGTGTAAAAAAAATTCAGTGCTGAAAAATTCAGTGTCAAAAAATTCAGCATATAAAATTTCAGTGTAAAAAAAATTCAGTGCTAAAAAAATCAGTGTATAAGAATTCAGTGTCAAAAAAATTCAGCATATAAAAATTCTGTGTAAAAAACAAAAAAAATCAATGTGTAAAAATTCTGTGTAAAAAAAATTCTGTGCTTCTTTTTGTATTGTTTCACTTTCACAAACCGTGGAGTTATTGAGTCTGTTTAGCTGATTGGAGAGCTAGCTTGCGCAACTAGTGGGTCCATGACCATGACTTCTGTTTTGTTTGATCAGCCGTTTTACTGCCCTGTTACAGACACCGTTTGGAAACAATTAAGGTATGTAAATAAACATTTACAGAATATTTCTGTGTAAATAACTCATCTCACAACATATATATCTGCCACTTATAGTCCGGTGCGGCTTATATATGGAAAAAGTCCTTCTAAAATTCAGTGGGTGCGTTTTATATACCAATATGCTTTGTAGTCTGAAAAATATGGTAATTTTCCACCAAATGGGAAAAAAATAAAAAAAAGTATTTTGTAGACTAAAAGATACTACATTGCTACATTTAGAAACAATTAAGGTATGTAAATAAACATTTACAGAATATCTCTGTGTAAATACCTCATTTCACAACATATATATCTGCCACTTATAGTCCGGTGCGGCTAATATATGGGAAAAGTCCTTCTTAAATTAAGTGGGTGCGTTTTATATACCAGTATGCTTTGTAGTCTGAAAAATACGGTATTCTTCCACCAAATGGAATCTTTTTTTTTTTAAACATGTTATTTTGTAGACTAACAGATACAACATTTCTTCATTTGGAAACAATTAAGGTATGTAAATAAACATTTACAGAATATCTCTGTGTAAATACCTCATTTCACAAAGTATATATCTGCCACTTATAGTCCGGTGCGACTAATATATGGGAAAAGTCCTTCTTAAATTAAGTGGGTGCGTTTTATAAACCAGTATGCTTTGTAGTATGAAAAATACGGTAATCTTTCACCAAATGGGAAAATAAAAAACATGTTATTTTGTAGACTAACAGATACTACATTGCTACATTTAGAAACAATTAAGGTATGTAAATAAACATATACAGAATATCTATGTAAATACCTCATTTCACAAAGTATACATCTGCCACTTATAGTCCGGTGCGGCAAATATATTGGAAAAAAATTCCTTCTAAAATTTAGTTTGTGCGTTTTATATACCAATATGCTTTTTAGTCTGAAAAATACGGTAATCTTCCCCCAAATGGGGAAAAAAAACATGTTATTTTGCACACTAACAGATACTACATTGCTTCATTTGCTAAACAATTAAGGTATGTAAATAAACATTTACAGAATATTTCTGTGTAAATACCTCATTTCACAAAGTATATATCAGGTGCATATATCGGTGCAGCTACTATATGGAAAAAGTATTTCTAAAATTTAGTGGGTGCGTTTTATATACCAGTATGCTTTGTAGTCTGAAAAATACGGTAATCTTTCACCAAATGGGAAAATAAAAAACATGTTATTTTGTAGACTAACAGATACTACATTACTACATTTAGAAACAATTAAGGTATGTAAATAAACATATACAGAATATCTCTGTGTAAATACCTCATTTCACAAAGTATATATTTGCCACTTATAGTCCGGCGCGGCAAATATATTGGAAAAAAATTCCTTTTAAAATTTAGTTTGTGCGTTTTATATACCAGTACGCTTTGTAGTCTGAAAAATATGGTAATCTTCCACCAAATGGGAAAACAAAACAAAACATGTTATTTTGTAGACTAACATATACTACATTGCTTCATTTGGAAACAATTAAAGGCCTACTGAAATGAATTTTTTTTATTTAAACGGGGATAGCAGATCTATTCTATGTGTCATACTTGATCATTTCGCGATATTGCCATATTTTTGCTGAAAGGATTTAGTATAGAACAACGACGATAAAGATTGCAACTTTTGGTATCTGATAAAAAAAAGGCTTGCCCCTACCGGAAGTAGCGTGACGTAGTCAGTTGAACATATACGCAAAGTTCCCTATTGTTTACAATGATGGCCGCATGAAGTGAGAGAGATTCGGACCGAGAAAGCGACAATTTCCCCATTAATTTGAGCGAGGATGAAAGATTTGTGGATGAGTAAAGTGCAAGTGAAGGACTAGTGGGGAGTTGAAGCTATTCAGATAGGGAAGATGCTGTGAGAGCCGGGGGTGACCTGATATTCAGCTGGGAATGACTACAACAGTAAATAAACACAAGACATATATATACTCTATTAGCCACAACACAACCAGGCTTATATTTAATATGACACAAATTAATCCTGCATAAAAACACCTGCGTGTTTGTTATGCTAGCTCCTAGCTCCTCTGCTAGCTCCTAGCTCCATAGAACACGCCAATACAATTCAAACACCTGATCAACACACACAATCACTCAGCCCAAAAGACCGTTTACCTAACCCAAGGTTCATAAAGCTTATATATTTTTAAAAAGTTACGTACGTGACGCGCACATACGGTCAAGTTATCGAATGTTTAGCAGCCAAGGCTGCATACTCACGGTACCTGATATTCAGCTGGGAATGACTACAACAGTAAATAAACACAAGACATATATATACTCTATTAGCCACAACACAACCAGGCTTATATTTAATATGCCACAAATTAATCCTGCATAATAACACCTGCGTGTTTGTTATGCTAGCTCCTAGCTCCTCTGCTAGCTCCTAGCTCCATAGAACACGCCAATACAATTCAAACACCTGATCAACACACACAATCACTCAGCCCAAAAGACCGTTCACCTAACCCAAGGTTCATAAAGCTTATATATTTTTAAAAAGTTACGTACGTGACGCGCACGTACGGTACGGTACGTGTTATGCTAGCTCCTAGCTCCTCTGCTAGCTCCTAGCTCCATAGAACACGCCAATACAATTCAAACACATGATCAACACACACAATCACTCAGCCCAAAAGACCGTTCACCTAACCCAAGGTTCATAAAGCTTATATATTTTAAAAAAGTTACGTACATACGCAAAAAAAAGCCAAAGCTGCATACTCACAGTAGCACGTCTGCGTCTTTGTCATCCAAATCAAAGTAATCCTGGTAAGAGTCTGTGTTGTCCCAGTTCTCTACAGGCGTCTGTGTATCCAAATCAAAAGTCCTCCTGGTTAGAGTCTCTGTTATCCGAGTTCTTCTATCTTGACTGCATCTTTCGGGAATGTAAACAAAGAAGCGCCGGCTGTGTACTGTTGTGGCTGACTACGTTCGAAAAATACGTCCATTTCGCACCGACAACTTTCTTCTTTGCTTGCTTGGCTTCCTTCTCCATAATGCAATGAACATGATTGAAACAGATTCACGAACACAGATGTCCAGAATACTGTGGAATTATGAAATGAAAACAGAGCTTTTTCGTATCGGCTTCAATGTGGAAGGCATACCCGTGTTCGCCGGGCTACGTCACACGCATACGTCATCCTCAGAGGCGTTTCGAACCGGAAGTTTAGCGGCAAATTTAAAATGTCACTTTATAAGTTAACCCGGCCGTATTGGCATGTGTTATAATGTTAAGATTTCATCATTGATATATAAACTATCAGACTGCGTGGTCGGTAGTAGTGGGTTTCAGTAGGCCTTTAAGGTATGTAAATAAACATTTACAGAATATCTCAGTGTAAATACCTCATTTCACAAAGTATATATCTGCCACTTATAGTCCGGTGCGACTAATATATGGAAAAAGTCCTTCTTAAATTAAGTGGGTGCGTTTTATAAACCAGTATGCTTTGTAGTCTGAAAAATACGGTAATCTTTCACCAAATGGGAAAACAAAACAAAACATTTTATTTTGTAGACTAACAGATACTACATTGCTTCATTTGGAAACAATTAAGGTATGTAAATAAACATTTACAGAATATCTCAGTGTAAATACCTCATTTCACAAAGTATATATCTGCCACTTATAGTCCGGTGCGACTAATATATGGAAAAAGTCCTTCTTAAATTAAGTGGGTGCGTTTTATAAACCAATATGCTTCGTAGTCTGAAAAATACGGTAATCTTTCACCAAATGGGAAAATAAAAAACATGTTATTTTGTAGACTAACAGATACTACATTGCTACATTTAGAAACAATTAAGGTATGTAAATAAACATTTACAGAATATCTCTGTGTAAATACCTCATTTCACAAAGTATATATCTGCCACTTATAGTCCGGCGCGGCAAATATATTGGAAAAAAATTCCTTTTAAAATTTAGTTTGTGCGTTTTATAAACCAGTATGCTTTGTAGTCTGAAAAATACGGTAATCTTCCACCAAATGGGAAAAAAAACCAACTGTTATTTTGTAGACTAAAAGATACTACATTGCTTCATTTGGAAACAATTAAAGCATGTAAATAAACATTTACAAAATATCTTTGGGTAAATACCTCATTTCACAAAGTATATATCTGTGACTTATAGTCCGGTGCGGCTAATACATGGAAAAAGTCCTTCTAAAATTTAGTGGGTGCGTAAATACCTGTTATTTTGTAGACTAAAAGATACTACATTGCTTCATTTGGAAACAATTAAGGTATGTAAATAAACATTTACAGAATATCTCTGTGTATATACCTCATTTCACAAAGTATACATCTGCCACTTATAGTCCAGTGCGACTAATATATGGAAAAAGTCCTTCTTAAATTAAGTGGGTGCGTTTTATATACCAGTATGCTTCGTAGTCTGAAAAATACGGTATTCTTCCACCAAATGGAATCTTTTTTTTTTTTTTTTTTAAACATATTATTTTGTAGACTAAAAGATACTACATTTCTTCATTTGGAAACAATTAAGGTATGTAACTAAATATTTACAGAATATCTCTGTGTAAATACCTCATTTCACAAAGTATATATCTGCCACTTATAGTCCGGTGCGACTAATATATGGAAAAAGTCCTTCTTAAATTAAGTGGGTGCGTTTTATAAACCAGTATGCTTTGTAGTCTGAAAAATACGGTAATCTTTCACCAAATGGGGCGGCTTGGCGTAGTGGGTAGAGCGGCCTTGCCAGAAACCTGAGGGTTGCAGGTTCGCTCCCCGCCTCTTACCATCCAAAAAATCGCTGCCGTTGTGTCCTTGGGCAGGACACTTCACCCTTGCCCCCGGTGCCGCTCACACCGGAGAATGAATGATGAATGAATGAGTTGTAAAAATGAATGATGGGTTCTCACTTCTCTGTGAAGCGCTTTGAGTGTCTAGAAAAGCGCTATATAAATCTAATCCATTATTATTATTATTATTATTATTAAATGGGAAAATAAAAAACATGTTATTTTGTAGACTAACAGATACTACATTGCTACATTTAGAAACAATTAAGGTATGTAAATAAACATTTACAGAATATCTCTGTGTAAATACCTCATTTCACAAAGTATATATCTGTGACTTATAGTCCGGCGCGGCAAATATATTGGAAAAAAATTCCTTTTAAAATTTAGTTTGTGCGTTTTATAGACCAGTATGCTTTGTAGTCTGAAAAATACGGTAATCTTCCACCAAATGGGAAAACAAAACAAAACATGTTATTTTGTAGACTAACATATACTACATTGCTTCATTTGCTAAACAATTAAGGTATGTAAATAAACATTTACAGAATATTTCTGTGTAAATACCTCATTTCACAAAGTATATATCAGGTGCATATATCGGTGCAGCTACTATATGGAAAAAGTATTTCAAAAATTTAGTGGGTGCGTTTTATATACCAGTATGCTTTGTAGTCTGAAAAATACGGTAATCTTCCACCAAATGGGGAAAAAGCCATGTTATTTTGTAGACTAACAGATACTATATTGCTTCATTTGGAAACAATTAAGGTATGTAAATAAAAATTAATTAACATTTTGTTTTCTTCTAAAATGTAGTGGGTGTGGCTATAAATGCGCTATACAGTCTGTAAAAATATGGTAATTACATAAATACAGATATTGATCCAAATCTGTAATGTTTGTTAATGGCCTCCATTTTTTGCAAATGTTTACGGTTCTTTATTAACGGTTTTATCATCTTTTACACAGTAGAGTCAAAGTTGGATTTTCCTCCCTTTTAAAGCAAAAGTAAGTGTGGCTTTGTTCTGGGAGTATCAGATAAGGAGCGTCGTCCTCTGTGAGCGGCTGCAATCACCGAGAAATGTTCAGCTGCTCTGCTTTTTCCATTAAAGCAATCAGAATATGGAACAGGCGGCCCATTTGCATCGCAGTCCGCCAACCTTATCTTTTTTTAAAGCGTGAAATTACCGTCCGAACAAAGAAAAGCTGGTCCTCCACTCCTTACTTCTTTTGTGGGCACCATTTTATCATGTCACCTGCACATCAAGTGAGGAATATTAGCAGGGAAACGGATATGAAGTGAAAGTCCTTCTGTAACGTCTCACAAAGTGAGAGATAATAACAGCTAATGTGCAAAAGTGAATATATTAGATGACAATGCTCTATGATATAATATCCCTCTTTAAATTCAACTAGGTCTGGGTTTTTGGTAAGTTTGCCTATCATTCACACTCCTTATGTAAAACAAGAACACATGTTTTTTTTTATAGCTTTTGTGCATTCTAAATCATAAATAAACGCTAGCAAAAGTCAGCTCACAATGGTGTGAATCGAAAATGCTCTATTCTGCTTAAAAACATCCATTATTTGTTATATACACACTGTAAGTATATAAGTAATGTAGTAACATTCATAATAACATGTAATATATACATGATGTAAGTATATATGTCATGTAGTAACATTCATAATAACATGTAATATATACATGATGTAAGTATATAAATAATGTAGAAACATTCATAATAACATGTAATATATACATGATGTAAGTATATATATGTAATGTAGTAACATTCATAATAACATGTAATATATACATGATGTAAGTATATATGTAGTATCTAGTAACATTCATAATAACATGTAATATATACATGATGTAAGTACCGTAATTTCTGGACTATAAGCCGCACCTGACTATAAGCCGCACCAGCTAAATTTAGGGGAAAATACAGATTGCTCCATATATAAGCCGCACCCGACTATAAGCCGCAGGGTTTTGATGTGTAATTAGCGTAGTATATAGGGGTTCCTGCTACCACGGAGGGGATTGTTGGGACAGAAATGACTGTTTGGGAACGCGAAGCGTCCCATTTATTAACAATAAATCTTTCAATCATTCAATCAAACGTTCACATCTTTGACATGGCGAACAGCATTCGTGCAGAGTACAAATAATACAACGGTGCAAAGTAATACAAAGTGCTCGCCTGTACGTTATCAAAATAACCAGCCTACCGGTATATGAAAAGTCAGTCTTTAATCATTGTGTCATCGTCTTCCTCCTGTGTACTAAAACCACCGAAATCCTCTTCGTCGGTGTCGGAGAAGAACAGGCCGTATATAAGCCGCACCCTTGTATAAGCCGCAGGGACCAGAACGAGGGGAAAAAGTAGCGGCTTATAGTCCGGAAATTACGGTAAATATATGTAATGTAGTAACATTCATAATAACATGTAATATATACATGATGTAAGTATATATGTAGTATCTAGTAACATTCATAATATGTAATATATACATGATGTAAGTATATATGTCATGTAGTAACATTCATAATAACATGTAATATATACATGATGTAAGTATATAAGTAATGTAGAAACATTCATAATAACATGTAATATATACATGATGTAAGTATATATGTCATGTAGTAACATTCATAATAACATGTAATATATACATGATGTAAGTATATATGTCATGTAGTAACATTCATAATAACATGTAATATATACATGATGTAAGTATATAAGTAATGTAGTAACATTCATAATAACATGTAATATATACATGATGTAAGTATATATGTCATGTAGTAACATTCATAATAACATGTAATATATACATGATGTAAGTATATATGTCATGTAGTAACATTCATAATAACATGTAATATATACATGATGTACGTATATAAGTAATGTAGTAACATTCATAATAACAGGTAATATATACATGATGTAAGTATATATGTCATGTAGTAACATTCATAATAACATGTAATATATACATGATGTAAGTATATAAGTAATGTAGTAACACTCATAATAACATGTAATATATACATGATGTAAGTATATATGTAGTATCTAGTAACATTCATAATAACATGTAATATATACATGATGTAAGTATATATGTCATGTAGTAACATTCATAATAACATGTAATATATACATGATGTAAGTATATATGTCATGTAGTAACATTCATAATAGCATGTAATATATACATGATGTAAGTATATATGTCATGTAGTAACATTCATAATAACATGTAATATATACATGATGTAAGTATATATGTCATGTAGTAACATTCATAATAACATGTAATATATACATGATGTAAGTATATATGTCATGTAGTAACATTCATAATAACATGTAATATATACATGATGTAAGTATATATGTAATGTAGTAACATTCATAATAACATGTAATATATACATGATGTAAGTATATATGTAGTATCTAGTAACATTCATAATAACATGTAATATATACATGATGTAAGTATATATGTCATGTAGTAACATTCATAATAACATGTAATATATACATGATGTAAGTATATATGTCATGTAGTAACATTCATAATAATATGTAATATATACATGATGTAAGTATATATGTCATGTAGTAACATTCATAATAACATGTAATATATACATGATGTAAGTATATATGTCATGTAGTAACATTCATAATAACATGTAATATATACATGATGTAAGTATATATGTCATGTAGTAACATTCATAATAACATGTAATATATACATGATGTAAGTATATATGTCATGTAGTAACATTCATAATAACATGTAATATATACATGATGTAAGTATATATGTCATGTACTAACATTCATAATAACATGTAATATATACATGATGTAAGTATATATGTCATGTAGTAACATTCATAATAACATGTAATATATACATGATGTAAGTATATATGTCATGTAGTAACATTCATAATAACATGTAATATATACATGATGTAAGTATATAAGTAATGTAGTAACATTCATAATAACAGGTAATATATACATGATGTAAGTATATATGTCATGTAGTAACATTCATAATAACATGTAATATATACATGATGTAAGTATATATGTCATGTAGTAACATTCATAATAACATGTAATATATACATGATGTAAGTATATAAGTAATGTAGTAACATTCATAATAACAGGTAATATATACATGATGTAAGTATATATGTCATGTAGTAACATTCATAATAACATGTAATATATACATGATGTAAGTATATATGTAGTATCTAGTAACATTCATAATAACATGTAATATATACATGATGTAAGTATATATGTCATGTAGTAACATTCATAATAACATGTAATATATACATGATGTAAGTATATATGTAGTATCTAGTAACATTCATAATAACATGTAATATATACATGATGTAAGTATATATGTCATATAGTAACATTCATAATAACATGTAATATATACATGATGTAAGTATATATGTCATGTAGTAACATTCATAATAACATGTAATATATACATGATGTAAGTATATAAGTAATGTAGTAACATTCATAATAACAGGTAATATATACATGATGTAAGTATATATGTCATGTAGTAACATTCATAATAACATGTAATATATACATGATGTAAGTATATATGTCATGTAGTAACATTCATAATAACATGTAATATATACATGATGTAAGTATATAAGTAATGTAGTAACATTCATAATAACAGGTAATATATACATGATGTAAGTATATATGTCATGTAGTAACATTCATAATAACATGTAATATATACATGATGTAAGTATATATGTAGTATCTAGTAACATTCATAATAACATGTAATATATACATGATGTAAGTATATATGTCATGTAGTAACATTCATAATAACATGTAATATATACATGATGTAAGTATATATGTAGTATCTAGTAACATTCATAATAACATGTAATATATACATGATGTAAGTATATATGTCATATAGTAACATTCATAATAACATGTAATATATACATGATGTAAGTATATATGTCATGTAGTAACATTCATAATAACATGTAATATATACATGATGTAAGTATATAAGTAATGTAGTAACATTCATAATAACAGGTAATATATACATGATGTAAGTATATATGTCATGTAGTAACATTCATAATAACATGTAATATATACATGATGTAAGTATATATGTCATGTAGTAACATTCATAATAACAGGTAATATATACATGATGTAAGTATATAAGTAATGTAGTAACATTCATAATAACATGTAATATATACATGATGTAAGTATATATGTCATGTAGTAACATTCATAATAACATGTAATATATACATGATGTAAGTATATATGTCATGTAGTAACATTCATAATAATATGTAATACATACATGATGTAAGTATATATGTCATGTAGTAACATTCATAATAACATGTAATATATACATGATGTAAGTATATATGTCATGTAGTAACATTCATAATAACATGTAATATATACATGATGTAAGTATATATGTCATGTAGTAACATTCATAATAACATGTAATATATACATGATGTAAGTATATATGTAGTATCTAGTAACATTCATAATAACATGTAATATATACATGATGTAAGTATATATGTAGTATCTAGTAACATTCATAATGACATGTAATATTTACATATTTTACTCATTTTAAGCATACGGCGGCATATTATGTTCACTTTTCCCTTCAACAACAACAAGACTACTAATCATGGCGGACTTGATGAGAGACAACAAAGACTACTTTAGGACAAACAATTATCCAGAAACTTCTATTTTTGAGCCTGAATATAAGGAAGACGATCTACAAGTTTTAGAAGCTGTGTGCTAAACAGATGCAGCTTTAGTCAAACACTAAGCATCATGTAGCAGTATTGCTAAGTGCTAAACAAAATATACAAACATAATTAAACAATCACTTACTGTACAATGTCTGCTCTCACTGGGATAAAGACTGAAGGGATGTTTATATATTCCCTAATACTTGTTAATATTCAGTTAAATGGAGTATTGTTGGTGATTTTTAGAGGACTTTATGGGCACAATAGTGTACTCTCATTAGCTGCATTGTTAGCTGACTTTTGTTAGCGTTTATTTACGATTTAGAATGCTTATAAAAAGAGAAACAAATGTGTCCTTGTCTTGCTTAAAGACTGTCAATGATCAATCAAACCCCCCCCATGCAGTTCCCCTCGAAGCACATGGCTCCAGTTGGAGTACCTTGTTGACAAAGTCCTGGTAGCCGGGGTAGTAGGTGGTGACGATGGAGAAGATGTACCAGTCGTACTCCTCCATGATGTTCAACATGACGGAGGCCTGCTGCTCGATGGACGGACCGAACTGGAAAAACATGGAGTTGTCGTCCTGGAAACAAGAGATAACGAGCCAATTAGCCGACAAAGTCGAGGCGAGGCGTGCAGGGGGAGAAGAAGACAGATAATTAAGACGTATGCATGCTAAATGTACAGCTGGCCTCATCTGAATGTTCTGAACCCCTGTTTCCATGTCACTTCTGTGGTGAAATTACGTGGCCTGTTGGAGCCCAACTTCCATTTCTAGGTTCTACTTCCTTAGATCCACAACTACTAGAGGCTAGAACTGGATCCATACTGTTAACAATATGTATTATGTATTACAAACATACATATACACATACATGTACATATACATTCACTGTACAAACATACATATACACATACATGTACATATACATTCACTGTACAAACATACATATACACATACATGTACATATACATACATACACTCATGCATATCATCAGGTTTCATCAAACATATATTAACGTTGTTGCCCTAGGGCAGGGGTCGGCAACCCAAAATGTTGAAAGAGCCATATTGGACCAAAAATACAAAAACAAATCTGTCTGGAGCCACAAAAAATTAAAAGCCATATTACATGTATCATGAGATATAAATTTAATTAAGAGGACTTGAAGGAAACTAAATGACCTAAAAAAAAAACTACAAATGAGGCATGATGATGCAATATGTACATATCGCTAGCCTAAATAGCATGTTAGCATCGATTAGCTTGCAGTCATGCAGTGACCAAATATGCCCGATTAGCACTCCACACAAGTCAATAACATCAACAAAACTCACCTTTGTGCATTCATGCACAACGTTAAAAGTGTGGTGGACAAAATGAGACAGAAAAAGAAGTGGCGTAAAACACGTCCTAGAAAGTCGGAGAAAGTTCTACATGTAAACAAACTATACGGTGAGTTCAAGGACCGCCAAAATAAGTAGGACAAAACGGCGCTCGCCAAATACTGGAATCAGTGAAGCATGTTTAATACAAACAGTGTGATTTATAACAATTACGGAGGTTTGTGTCATGTTTGTCCTCCTACAGAAACCATATTAAAACAAAAAAATAGATTTTTTTCCCCCTCATCTTTTTCCATTCTTCATACATTTTTGAAAAATCTCCAGAGAGCCACTAGGGCGGCGCTAAAGAGCTGTATGCGGCTCTAGAGCGGCGGGTTGCCGACCCCCGCCGTAGAGTAAACTGGGTAACACATGGCACTCTGACAAAGCTTAACCTATTGTTACTATAACAATCTACAAGGTTAATGTAGGTTGCTTCTCTTTCTTCCCCTCCATTTTTCTGCATTCTTTCGTATCTCAAGTTATCATTGCGTACAGTATATGTATTGTTGCATTTGAACAACTGTATTGTTGATAATAGAGGTCAATTATTGGTATTGTTCATTATCAATAGTGATATTTCTATTGGTATCTGTATTGCTCCATTTGTAGTGTAAAAATGCTCATTGTCATTTCTGTATTATTTATTTCACTAACTGCTTCTTTGATATCACTTTTACTATCATATTTGTACATATCCTATTTGCTGATACTGTTCTGTTGTTGTTGTTGTTGTTGTCTCTCCGTCTTATCCCCCTCTTGTCCTTACAATTTCCCCCTCTTTCTTCCATTTGTTCTCTTTCTATCCCCTTTTTTACACCCCCTTTTCACAATAAAAGCAAACACACAAAATGTTTTTCTAACAGAACATTTCATGATAACAGTAAACTGAATAAAGCAAAGGATGGTATAAAACACACTCGACTCAGAACAATGTGAAGCACCTTAGCCGTGCTCGCCCTTTAGAGCACAGCTGTATCTTCCTGGCACTAAACATGCAGGGAATAGGTTTCTCTGGGTTTATATTTTCATACTTTGCACTGTTTTTTTTTATACATTGTCAAGCATGTTTTACATATTAAGCACTCAGTTGGTAGAGCGGCCAGCACCTTGAGGGTTCCAGGTTCGATCCCCGCTTGCGCCACCCTAGTCACTGCCGTTGTGTCCTTGGTTCCAATCACACTGGTTTAGAAGCAACATAGAGAATGGGTTTCACGATTGAAATTTAGAATTTTTTTATCGATTTTTCTTCGTTGACGGCCATAATAAAAAAACAAGCAAATACACTGAGAAGATGTTTTATTGTTTGTACTAAAACGCCATCTTTTGGACGAGTTCGCTCACTGCAGGTGCAACTAGCTGGGTGAATTCCTGCTGTTTAAAAACTTTGAACTGGAAGTAGAAATGCTGTTCTGTCTTCTAGCCGTCCGTAGCGTTTCTACTCGTAGGGATTCTCCATTCACCACTCCAAGCAGCGTTTGTAAGTTTTACAATATAACTACAACAATTCTTACTTACTAAAGTGTCCCATGTGTGACGTCTGGAGGAGTGTTTTCATGCATATTTGTACCTGCTATCGTAATGTAATCAAGCTAGCGTCGTTGGCATTACAAATATATTAACTTACAACAACATTATTTTTTTATTGCTTCCCTTTCACAAATTCCTCAGTAAATCCACCAAAACTTCACCGTGGAGTTATGGAGTCTGTTTAGCTGATTGGAGAGCTAGCTTGCGCAGCTAGTGGGTCCATGACCATGACTTCTGTTTTGTTTGATCAGCCGTTTTACTGCCGTGCTACAGACACCGCTTGGAAACAATTAAGGTATGCAAATAAACATTTAAAGAATATCTACATGTAAATAACTCATTTCACAACATATAGTGCGCCTTATAAATGGGGAAAAATTCCTTTTTATATACCAGTATGCTTTGTCGCCTGGAAAATACGTTAATTTTCCACCAAATGGGGGGACATGTTATTTTTCAGACTAACAGATACTACATTGCTTCATTTGGAAACAATGAAGGTATGTGAATAAACATTTACAGAATATTTGTGTGTAAATAACTCATTTCACAAGGTATATACAGTATCTGCCACTTATAGTCCGGTGCGACTAATATATAGACAAATATTTTCATCTTCTAAAATTCAGTGGGTGTGGCTTATACAGTATGCCGGTTCGCTCTATAGTCCGGAAAATATTAGCTTTACATTAAATGCTTAAATGTCTGTATCAACTTCGGGATCCATCCATCAGTTATATATAATATTTTTATTATTGTTTTGAGCAAAGAGTTTTAAAGCAAAAAATTGCTTACTCTGCATCTTTGCGTTATTATAATAATAATAATAATAATACATTTTATTTGGTATAGCGCTTTTCAGGGTACACAAAGACGCTTTACAGGATAACAATTATTATACAAAACAGTTCAAAGTAATAATACATAATACAGGAAATATTTGACAACCTATTGACTTTTGTTGTTAATATTCAGTGTTTTATTGTTCATAGTTAATATTGTAAATCCCACTTTCTTTATTTTCATGTACATTTTGGGTGTCCCATTCAGTAAAAAACTGTAAAATTCCACTCCTTTTTTTTTTTTAGGTGGTCTGTTATATCCTTTTTAGAACTCTATCGGACATTGTGACTTTAGAGTCAATATTGCGACATTTTCTCAATACATTACACATGTTTGCTCTTTTATGTCACCTTTTTTTCCAGCCCTTTCCCTTTATGGAAGAGTCATTAGAATAAAAACAACAACAACATGATCAGAAGTAGTAATAAAGTAACTAAGAACATGATCAGAAGTAGTAATAAATTAACTAAGAACATGATCAGAAGTAGTAATAAAGTAACTAAGAACATGATCAGAAGTAGTAATGAAGGAACTAAGAACATGATCAGAAGTAGTAATAAAGTAACTAAGAACATGATCAGAAGTAGTAATAAAGTAACTAAGAGCATGATCAGAAGTAGTAATAAAGTAACTAAGAACATGATCAGAAGTAGTAATAAAGTAACTAAGAACATGATCAAAAGTAGTAATAAAGTAACTAAGAACATGATCAGAAGTAGTAATAAAGTAACTAAGAACATGATCAGAAGTAGTAATAAAGTAACTAAGAACATGATCAGAAGTAGTAATAAAGTAACTAAGAACATGATCAGAAGTAGTAATAAAGTAACTAAGAACATGATCAGAAGTAGTAATAAAGTAACTAAGAACATGATCAGAAGTAGTAATAAAGTAACTAAGAACATGATCAGAAGTAGTAATAAAGTAACTAAGAACATGATCAGAAGTAGTAATGAAGTAACTAAGAACATGGTCAGAAGTAGTAATAAAGTAACCAAGAACATGATCAGAAGTAGTAATAAAGTAACTAAGAACATGATCAGAAGTAGTAATAAAGTAACTAAGAACATGATCAGAAGTAGTAATAAAGTAACTAAGAACATGATCAGAAGTAGTAATAAAGTAACTAAGAACATGATCAGAAGTAGTAATAAAGTAACTAAGAACATGATCAGAAGTAGTAATAAAGTAACTGAGAAAATGATCAGAAGTAGTAATAAAGTAACTAAGAACATGATCAGAAGTAGTAATAAAGTAACTAAGAACATGATCAGAAGTAGTAATAAAGTAACTAAGAACATGATCAGAAGTAGTAATAAAGTAACTAAGAACATGATCAGAAGTAGTAATAAAGTAACTAAGAACATGATCAGAAGTAGTAATAAAGTAACTAAGAACATGATCAGAAGTAGTAATAAAGTAACTAAGAACATGATCAGAAGTAGTAATAAAGTAACTAAGAACATGATCAGAAGTAGTAATAAAGTAACTAAGAACATGATCAGAAGTAGTAATAAAGTAACTAAGAACATGATCAGAAGTAGTAATAAAGTAACTAAGAACATGATCAGAAGTAGTAATAAAGTAACTAAGAACATGATCAGAAGACTTATTTTCTGTACGCTCACTTCTGTACATCTACTGTACGCTCACTACTGTACGCTCACTTCTGTACATCTACTGTACGCTCACTTCTGTACATCTACTGTACGCTCACTTCTGTACATCTACTGTACATCTACTGTACGCTCACTTCTGTACATCTACTGTACGCTCACTTCTGTACATCTACTGTACATCTACTGTACGCTCACTTCTGTACATCTACTGTACGCTCACTTCTGTACATCTACTGTACATCTACTGTACGCTCACTTCTGTACATCTACTGTACGCTCACTTCTGTACATCTACTGTACATCTACTGTACGCTCACTTCTGTACATCTACTGTACATCTACTGTACGCTCACTTCTGTACATCTACTGTACGCTCACTTCTGTACATCTTCTGTACGCTCACTTCTGTACATCTACTGTACGCTCACTTCTGTACATCTTCTGTACATTTACTGTACGCTCACTTCTGTACATCTACTGTACGCTCACTTCTGTACATCTACTGTACGCTCACTTCTGTACATCTACTGTACGCTCACTTCTGTACATCTTCTGTACATCTACTGTACGCTCACTTCTGTACATCTTCTGTACATCTACTGTACGCTCACTTCTGTACATCTTCTGTACATCTACTGTACGCTCACTTCTGTACATCTTCTGTACATCTACTGTACGCTCACTTCTGTACATCTACTGTACGCTCACTTCTGTACATCTTCTGTACATCTACTGTACGCTCACTTCTGTACATCTTCTGTACATCTACTGTACGCTCACTTCTGTACATCTTCTGTACATCTACTGTACGCTCACTTCTGTTCAGGATGCCTTTCAAGCAGGACTCTTTAAAAAGCACTTGTCATGGCTGCAGCGTTTTAGCTACTTCTGAATCACTAATCCTCGTCTCCATGGCGACAAATAAAGTCCTTACAAGTATCATTATCACTGGAGGACGAGGAATAGCTAAACATGCTCCACTACACACCGTAGGAGGATACAATAGCTCACCGTATGTGAGTGTGTGCAAGTGTGTGTAAGTGTGTGTGTGAGTGAGTGTAAGTGTGTGCAAGTGTGTGTAAGAGTGAGTGTAAGTGTGTGCAAGTGTGTGTGTGTGAGTGAGTGTAAGTGCATGTGTAAGTGAGTGTAAGTGTGTGTAAGTGTGTGTAAGTGTGTGTAAGTGAGTGTAAGTGTGTGTAAGTGCGTGTGGAAGTGAGTGTAAGTGTGTGTAAGTGAGTGTAAGTGTGTGTAAGTGCGTGTGGAAGTGAGTGTAAGTGTGTGTAAGTGAGTGTAAGTGTGTGGAAGTGTGTGTAAGAGTGAGTGTAAGTGTGTGTAAGTGTGTGTAAGTGAGTGTAAGTGTGTGTAAGTGCGTGTGGAAGTGAGTGTAAGTGTGTGTAAGTGAGTGTAAGTGTGTGTAAGTGCGTGTGGAAGTGAGTGTAAGTGTGTGTAAGTGAGTGTAAGTGTGTGTAAGTGCGTGTGGAAGTGAGTGTAAGTGTGTGTAAGTGAGTGTAAGTGTGTGGAAGTGTGTGTAAGAGTGAGTGTAAGTGTGTGTAAGTGTGTGTAAGTGAGTGTAAGTGTGTGTAAGTGCGTGTGGAAGTGAGTGTAAGTGTGTGTAAGTGAGTGTAAGTGTGTGTAAGTGCGTGTGGAAGTGAGTGTAAGTGTGTGTAAGTGAGTGTAAGTGTGTGTAAGTGCGTGTGGAAGTGAGTGTAAGTGTGTGTAAGTGAGTGTAAGTGTGTGGAAGTGTGTGTAAGAGTGAGTGTAAGTGTGTGTAAGTGTGTGTAAGTGAGTGTAAGTGTGTGTAAGTGCGTGTGGAAGTGAGTGTAAGTGTGTGTAAGTGTGTGTAAGTGTGTGTAAGTGCGTGTGGAAGTGAGTGTAAGTGTGTGTAAGTGAGTGTAAGTGTGTGTAAGTGTGTGTAAGTGAGTGTAAGTGTGTGTAAGTGCGTGTGGAAGTGAGTGTAAGTGTGTGTAAGTGAGTGTAAGTGTGTGTAAGTGCGTGTGGAAGTGAGTGTAAGTGTGTGTAAGTGAGTGTAAGTGTGTGGAAGTGAGTGTAATTGTGTGTAAGTGTGTGTAAGTGAGTGTAAGTGTGTGTAAGTGAGTGTAAGTGAGTGTAAGTGTGTGGAAGTGTGTGTGGAAGTGAGTGTAAGTGTGTGTAAGTGTGTGTAAGTGTGTGTAAGTGAGTGTAAGTGTGTGTAAGTGTGTGTAAGTGTGTGTAAGTGTGTGTAAGTGTGTGTGTAAGTGGACTTCAGAGAATGGACAGGTAACGTAAAGCAATTAAGTAAGGAGGTAGTTGTAAGGAAGTGGAAAAGGCAGGTGTGTGTGTGTGTGTGTGTGTGTGTGTGTGTGTGTGTGTGTGTGTGTGTGTGTGTGTGTGTGTGTGTGTGTGTGTGTGTGTGTGTGTGTGTGTGTGTGTGTGTGTGTGTGTGTGTAAGTGTGTGTGAGAAAGTACAAAAAGGTCAGCAGTGACAAGAAGATGGATGCTGAAGGACAAACACACTTAAATCACTAGCATCACTTAGTAGTGATGATGACTGATATCAGTCAGCATCACTACTTTGACACTTGACATCACTTTTGGCTGATACTACACATGTGGATATGGATCTGATACAACACATGTGGATATGGATCTGATACAACACATGTGGATATGGATCTGATACTACACATGTGGATATGGATCTGATACTACACATGTGGATATGGATCTGATACTACACATGTGGATATGGATCTGATACTACACATGTGGATATGGATCTGATACTACACATGTGGATATGGATCTGATACCAAGTTGTGTATATAAGCCACACCCACTACATTTCAGGGAAAACATATTTCCACATATAAGTCGCATATATATACTTTGTGAAATGACTTATTTACACAGAACTATTCTGTAAATGTTTATTTACATACCTTAACTGTTTCCAAACAGTGTCTGTGACAAGGCAGTAAAATGGCTGATCAAACAAAACAGAAGTAAACAGACTCAATAACTCCACGGTGACGTTTTGGTGAATTTACTGAGGGATTTGTGAAAGTGAAACAATACAAAAAGAATGTAAGTTAATAATAGTAACACAGACAAAAGTGTTAGCATATTAGCTAATGCTAAAGACACTAGTTTCATTACATTACGTCAGCGCATACAAATATGCATGAAAACTCTCCTACAGACATCACACATGGGACGCTTTAATTAAGTAAGAATTGTTGTTGTAAAACTTACAAACGTTGCTTGGAGTGATGAATGAAGGATCCATACGAGTAGAAACGCCATGGATGGCCAGAAGACGGAACGGCACTTGTACTTCCGGTAGAAAGCTCAGTCTAAACAGAAGTGCAATGCAGCACTATAAACTATTTTCTTTACGACAGTCTTGCAAAAAAAAAAAAGGTCTATTTAGCCGCGCCGTTTTTTTAGCCTCAGGTTTCAAAGCGTAGGTGCAAATAGTTTAAAAAAACAACAGAACAAAACAAAGCAAAGACACTGAAAAGGTGTGTTATTGTTTGTGCTGAGACGCCATCTTTTGGAGGAGTTGGCTCACTGCGTGGCCCTTCTGTTTAGACCAGGGGTCCGCGCTCTTTGGCGCCGCCCTAGTGGCTCCCTGGAGCTTAAGATGGGGAAAATATATTTGTTGTTTTAATAATGTTCCTGCAAGAGGACAAACATGACACAAACCTTCCTAATTGTTAGAAAGTCCACTGTTTATTTGGCGAGCGCCGTTTTGTCCTACTAATTTTAGCGGCACTTGAACTCACCATAGTCATGTGGACTGTGACGCAACAGTTTGTTTACATGTACAACTTTCTCCCACGCTGCCACAGAAAGACACTCCTTTGTCTCATTTTGTCCACCAAACGTTGTATGCTGTGCGTGGATGCACAAAGGTGAGCTTTGTTGATGTTATTGACTTGTGTGGAGTGCTAATAATGCTAACATGCTATTTAGGGCTAGCTGTGTGTACATGTTGCATCATTATGCCTCGTTTGTAGCTATATTTGAGCTCATTTAATTCCCTTGTTATCTGTATGTAATATTGGCTGCATCTCTGTTGTTCCAGACCACAGCAAACGTTACCATGTTGTACCAGACCACAGCAAACGTTACCCAGCTTGCAAAGATTGTAATAAATCCATTTGAAGAAAACAGCCTGATGTTATCCTTTAACTTGAACACACATTTATAACTTTTGGCAGTTTTAAGTAATTTCCAGGAGTTATTTCACCCTCTGAGACACTTACTTAATGTGTTGCCTTCATTATAACACTTCCATAAGGCTTTTAAAGTCATTTTGATAGTAGGCTAATATAGACACTTACTTAATGTGTTGCCTTCATTATAACACTTCCATAAGGCTTTTAAAGTCATTTTGATAGTAGGCTAATATAGACACTTACTTAATGTGTTGCCTTCATTATAACACTTCCATAAGGCTTTTAAAGTCATTTTGATAGTAGGCTAATATAGACACTTACTTAATGTGTTGCCTTCATTATAACACTTATATAAGACTTTTAAAGTCATTTTGATAGTAGGCTAATATAGACACTTTCATCGTGTGTTGTCTTCATTATAACACTTATATAAGACTTTTAAAGTCATTCTGATAGTAGGCTAATATAGACACTTACTTAATGTGTTGCCTTCATTGTAACACTTATATAAGACTTTTAAAGTCATTTTGATAGTAGGCTAATATAGACACTTAATGTGTTGCCTTCATTATAACACTTATATAAGACTTTTCAAGTCATTTTGATAGTAGGCTAATATAGACACTTACATCATGTGTTGTCTTCATTATAACACTTATATAAGACTTTTAAAGTCATTTTAAAAGTAGGCTAATATAGCTAATATAGACACTTACATCATGTGTTGCCTTCATTATAACACTTATATAAGACTTTTAAAGTCATTTTGATAGTAGGCTAATATAGCTAATATAGACACTTACATCATGTGTTGTCTTCATTATAACACTTATATAAGACTTTTAAAGTCATTTTAAAAGTAGGCTAACATAGCTAATATAGACACTTACATCATGTGTTGCCTTCATTATAACACTTATATAAGACTTTTAAAGTCATTTTGATAGTAGGCTAATATAGCTAATATAGACACTTACATCATGTGTTGCCTTCATTATAACACTTATATAAGACTTTTATAGTCATTTTGATAGTAGGCTAATATAGCTAATATAGACACTTACATCATGTGTTGTCTTCATTATAACACTTATACAAGACTTTTATAGTCATTTGATAGTAGGTTAATATAACTAATATAGACACTTACATCATGTGTTGTCTTCATTATAACACTTATATAAGACTTTTAAAGTCATTTTGATAGTAGGCTAATATAACTAATATAGACACTTACATCATGTGTTGTCTTCATTATAACACTTATATAAGACTTTTATAGTCATTTTGATAGTAGGCTAATATAGACACTTACATCATGTGTTGTCTTCATTGTAACACTTATATAAGACTTTTAAAGTCATTTTAAAAGTAGGCTAATATAACTAATATAGACACTTACATCATGTGTTGTCTTCATTATAACACTTATATAAGACTTTTATAGTCATTTTGATAGTAGGCTACTATAGCTAATACAGACACTTACATCATGTGTTGTCTTCATTATAACACTTATACAAGACTTTTAAAGTCATTTTAAAAGTAGGCTAATATAACTAATATAGACACTTACATCATGTGTTGTCTTCATTATAACACTTATACAAGACTTTTAAAGTCATTTTGATAGTAGGCTAATATAGCTAATACAGACACTTACATCATGTGTTGTCTTCATTATAACACTTATATAAGACTTTTAAAGTCATTTTGATAGTAGGCTAATATAGCTAATATAGACACTTACATCATGTGTTGCCTTCATTATAACACTTATATAAGACTTTTATAGTCATTTTGATAGTAGGCTAATATAGACACTTACATCATGTGTTGTCTTCATTATAACACTTATATAAGACTTTTAAAGTCATTTTGATAGTAGGCTAATATAGACACTTACATCATGTGTTGTCTTCATTATAACACTTATATAAGACTTTTAAAGTCATTTTGATAGTAGGCTAATATAGCTAATACAGACACTTACATCATGTGTTGTCTTCATTATAACACTTATATAAGACTTTTAAAGTCATTTTGATAGTAGGCTAATATAGACACTTACATCATGTGTTGTCTTCATTATAACACTTATATAAGACTTTTAAAGTCATTTTGATAGTAGGCTAATATAGCTAATATAGACACTTACATCATGTGTTGCCTTCATTATAACACTTATATAAGACTTTTAACTTTGTGCGGCTCCAGACAGGTTTGTGTTTTTGTATTTTTGGGTCCAATGCGGTTCTTTCAACGTGCTGGGTTGCCGACCCCCGGTTTGGACTGAGCTTTCGAACCGGAAGTACAAGTGCTGTTCTGTCTTCTGGCCAGCCATAGCGTTTCTACTCTTGTGGATTCTTCAGAGCTGCTGCAGCCGCTCAGTGTGTTAACATAGCAACCAGTTAGCTTTCCGTGATCACGGCGACGCTAAAAGTAGTTCCTCGGCGTTAGCGCTTCTAAAACAGCACTGCGAACATTTTGTTATGTAAAATTCAGGTCACGACATTTAAAATGGAGGTTTTTTTATGTTTATTCTGAGGGCTTTGTTAGCCACCCTGCACTAGCTGTATTTTACTATTTAGAATGCTTAAAAAAAGAGGAAAAAACACGTAATCTTCTAAAAAAAAAGTGCATATATATATATAATGTTTGATCAGTTTCAACTAACATGTCAGCACAATATTCAAATGTTTGTGAGGTGATGTCGTACTAGAAACACGTAGAAGCCCAAAGTCTGGCGACTGTAACTGTGGCGCCTCCCAGCACCCGCACCATGCGCCTGGCTTACAGCTGCATATTCAGCACCTCAGACTATTCCGAGCGTGCCTGAGACTTGAAAGCCGCCTTTGATGTGACTTGTTGAGACTCGCTGGCGAGATGCAAGAGAATCTTGATCAGGGAGGTGACAGAACTCTAATTGGTCCCGATCTAGTCCGTGGAAACGGAGACTTGCGGCGCTGACCTTTTGTCTTCTGCGTGGATTATTCACACCTCCAAAGTCACCCTGACCATACAAATACTTCTATTTCCTGTTTTTAAACTAATGTTTTTATGACTGTGCAACATTTGACTGTGCAACACCAAACATTTACTTCTATTTCCTGTTTTTAAACAATCGTTTTTATGACTGTGCAACATTTGGCTGTGCAACACCAAACATTTACTTCTATTTCCTGTTTTTAAACTAATGTTTTTATGACTGTGCAACACCATACATTTATTCTATTTCCTGTTTTTAAACAAACGTTTTTATGACTGTGCAACATTTGACTGTGCAACACCATACATTTATTCTATTTCCTGTTTTTAAACTAATGATTTTATGACTGTGCAACATTTGACTGTGCAACATTTGGCTGTGCAACATACCATACATTTACTTCTATTTCCTGTTTTTAAACTAATGTTTTTAAACTAATGTTTTTATGACTGTGCAACATTTGGCTGTGCAACACCAAACATTTACTTCTATTTCCTGTTTTTAAACAAACATTTTTATGACTGTGCAACATTTGACTGTGCAACACCAAACATTTACTTCTATTTCCTGTTTTTAAACTAATGTTTTTATGACTGTGCAACATTTGGCTGTGCAACATACCATACATTTACTTCTATTTCCTGTTTTTAAACAATCGTTTTTATGACTGTGCAACATTTGGCTGTGCAACACCAAACATTTACTTCTATTTCCTGTTTTCAAACAAACATTTTTATGACTGTGCAACATTTGACTGTGCAACACCAAACATTTACTTCTATTTCCTGTTTTTAAACTAACATTTTAAACGAATGTTTTTATGACTGTGCAACATTTGGCTGTGCAACACCAAACATTTACTTCTATTTCCTGTTTTTAAACAAACATTTTTATGACTGTGCAACATTTGATTGTGCAACACCAAAAATGTACTTCTATTTCCTGTTTTAAACGAATGTTTTTATGACTGTGCAACATTTGGCTGTGCAACACCATACATTTACTTCTATTTCCTGTTTTTAAACGAACGTTTTTATGACTGTGCAACATTTGACTGTGCAACCCCAAACATTTACTTCTATTTCCTGTTTTAAACGAATGTTTTTATGACTGTGCAACATTTGGCTGTGCAACACCAAACATTTACTTCTATTTCCTGTTTTTAAACAAATGTTTTTACGACTGCACAACATTTGACTGTGCAACATTTGACTGTGCAATTTGGCTGTGCAACACCAACGTCATGTCTGTGTGATCATGTTTTGTTTGGCCATGTGCTTTTTTGGATTTTGTCAGTTCCTGTTTTTTCACTTCCTGTTTTGTTTCCATGACAACCCATTAGTTTTCACCTGTCCTCATGTCACACACCTGATTCATTTGCACTCACGCACCTGTTGTTAATCATGTCTGTGTTATTTAAGCTTCTCATTTTCTGTTGGTCGGCCAGGCGACATCACATTCATGCTCTACACCCTTGACACGCTGCTTACTCTGTCCAGGTCATAGTTCATGCTGCTCGTTTCTTGCCACGTAAGTTTTTTGTTTATTCAAGCCACTGTTTTGTACCTCTGCTGTGAGCGCCTTTTGTTTGTTCCTTTTTTTCCATAGTTCTGCTAGTTTTGTTTTATTAGCCAAGTTTGTTCCCCGCCTTTTGTTTATACTTTTTATAGTCTATTATTAAATCATGTATTTAACTTCACGCCATGTCCGGTCCAATTCTTATGCATCTCGGGAAAACAAACCACTTCATAGTCCACGTCCTGACAACCAAACATTTACTTCTATTTCCCGTTTTTATGACTGTGCAACATTTATGACTGTGCAACATTTATGACTGTGCTTATAAACGGTCAATATATTCTGCATATTAAATAAATCAAATCATGCTAAAATGCTGCTTGGATGTTGGAATCGTTTGAATGTTGAAGAGATGACGCTGACCTGAAACTGACCATCAGAAACTATGATTTTTTTTACTTTAATCATACAAAAATAGCACAAAAAAAAAGATAGCATAAAATGTTAGCATGCTAACGTTCTCACAAGTATGCTACAGTTAACAAGTTAACTATTCCAATACTTGCGTGACAGCACAGAGTATCACAAAGCATGATTTTCGGGTTTAAACATACAAAATTAGCAAAATAAAAGCCAGCATGCTAACGTTAGCATCAAAGTCTGAAATTGGACTCGCCGCAGCAACGCTGACGAGTGGTGTGCACGAAACGCCGACAGCTTTACCACTTCATCACACCGTCTTCTGGTGGCTTTCATCTCCATCACTCCTTCCCCGTGTTCCTCATCAAACACACACTTCCCCAAGCTCATAATCAGCTGATTAATGATCAACCAACCTCATTTGTGCCCCTTGGAAACGGCCAGAAATGTTCCTGACTAGAGGACTCATGCTGGTTCTGTCCAGGAAATGACTTGAGGAGTCAGTGTGGCCATTTTTATACACCACGTGGAGAATAAACATCAACTAGATGAGGCGATGCCTGAAGGAATCACGTGTGAATGCTCCAAGAGGATAGTGAGGGACTCTAGCCACCCAAACTTCTCACTGCTGCAGTCAGCCAAGCGCTAGCGGAGTCTCATGGCCAACACGGAGAGACTCAGGAGGAGCGTCTATCCCCAAGCCATCAGACCGCTCAACTGCACCGCTGATTAACACTTAGCACAATAGCACAAAACCGCATGCACAAGAATCACTTTACTTACCACTGTAATTACCGGACTACAATACTCTTCATTCAATCATGTAAAAAAGAGAGTATAAAGAAGTCATACTGTTCCATTACCTCTGTTCATACTACTGTCACTACTCAGCTGCCAAAACAACTGTAGACACCTTCATATTTATTACTTCCTATACTGTATATACTGTATATACTGTTATACTATTTGACATAGCCCTGGTACTGTATGTGACTACTGTACTTTTACTTGTACTGATACTTCCACCATAACTGCTGGGACTTATTGTGCAACTTATTGTCTTGTAATTAATGTACATCAGAGCTATTCAAATTGTTGTATTTAGTGTATTAGATTCAGCAACTAGTGTTTGGATCCCACTGTACGCAATATCTGGAGAGCATGGAAAAAAAGCATTCCACTGTGGTGTACTCTGCATGTGACCAATACACCTTGAACCTTGAACCAATGCTGAAGTTGAAGTGAAATGCTGACAGAATGTAGTATGAATGTGAGAATGGTTTGAATGTTGGAATGCTGAAGAGTTTGAATTTCCAGGAAAAGTGGAATTTGGTTTGGAACTTGCGAAAGTGTTAGTTTGGATGTCCAGGATGAGTTGAATGTGTTGAAGGTGGAATGGTTTGAATCGGATAAAGAATGGCAAAGTTGTGGAACTTTGAAAAATGTCCCATTCTTTTCAGTGGAAACTTCCTGGAAATTTGGGAATTTTGGGAAAAGCAGGATTTTTGAAAACGATTTGAAGCATGAATGTCCTGAATGAGCTGAATTGGTTGGTGTTGGAATTGTTTAAATCGGTCAAGAAATGTTGAAGTAGTAACCGTTTTTTAATTGAAAAATGGTGTTACGCAATTTCGGGAAAACAGGGAATTTTTCAAGTTCCTAAACTAATTTGTTTTTTTGTCCTCGAAATCGGTTGAAAAATGTGACAGGACTCATTGCACTAAAAAGGGCTGGACATAAGGTTAGAAAAAAACAGGAAATCCTGGAAATGTGTTGAACGTGGGAAAATTGCAGTTTGGATGTCCAGGATGAGTTGAATGTGTTGAAGGTGGAATGGTTTGAATCGGTTGAAAAATGTGGGAATTGTGCAACTTGGAAAAATGTCCCATTCATTTCAATTGGAACTTTCCGGAAATTTGGGAATTTGGGGAAAAGCGGTATTTTTGAAAATGATTAAAAGCATCAATGTCCTGAATGAGCTGAATTGGTTGGTGTTGGAATTGTTCAAATCGGTCAAGAAATGTTGAAGTAGTAAGAGTTTTTGAATTGGAAATTTGTATTACGGAATTTCGGGAAAACAGGGAATTTTTCAAGTTTAAACCAACTTGGGTTTTTGTCCTTGAAATGGGTGGAAAAATGTGAAAGGAGTCATCGCACTATAAAAAGGTTAGAAAAAAACAGGAATTCCAGGAAATTTGTTGAATGTCGGAAAATGGCAGTTTGAATTTCCAGGATGAATTTAATGTGTTGAAGGTGGAATGGTTTGAATCGGATAAAAAATGTCAAAGTTGTGGAACTTTGAAAAATGTCCCATTCTTTTCAATGGAAACTTCCTGGAAATTTGGGAATTTTGGGAAAAGCAGGATTTTTGAAAACGATTAGAAGCATGAATGTCCTGAATGAGCTGAATTGGTTGGTGTTGGAATTGTTTAAATCGGTCAAGAAATGTTTGAAGTAGTAACAGTTTTTGAATTGGAAATTTGTATTACGGAATTTCGGGAAAACAGGGAATTTTTCAAGTTCTTAAACCAACTTGGGTTTTTGTCCTTGAAATGGGTGGAAAAATGTGAAAGGAGTCATCGCACTAAAAAACGGTTGGAAATAAGGTTAGAAAAAAACAGGAATTCCTGGAAATGTGTTGAACGTGGGAAAATGGCAGTTTGAATTTCCAGGATGAACTGAATGTGTTGAAGGTGGAATGGTTTGAATCGGTTGAAAAATGTGGGGATTGTGCAACTTGGAAAAATGTCCCATTCATTTCAATGGGAACTTCCTGGAAATTTGGGGAAAAGCTGGATTTTTTGGAAAAAAATTAGGAGCATGAATGTCCTGAATGAGCTGAATTGGTTGGTGTTGGAATTGTTTGAATCGGTCAAAAAATGTTGAAGTAGTAACAGTTTTTGAATTGGAAATTTGTATTACGGAATTTCGGGAAAACAGGGAATTTTTCAAGTTCTTAAACCAACTTGTTTTTTTGTCCTGACTAAGAGGAATGTTTTGACGGTGGAATGCTGGAAATGAGTTGGAAATGTGAAAGGAGTCATCACACTTAAACAAGTTGGAAATAAGGTTAGAAAAAACAGGAAATCCTGGAAATGTGTTGAACGTGGGAAAATTGCAGTTTGGATGTCCAGGATGAGTTGAATGTGTTGAAGGTGGAATGGTTTGAATCGCTTGAAAAATTGACACAAAATTTAAAAACAAACAAAGTAGTTTTAATTCACACTTAAATTTAAATTACTGCAATTTCCCGCTTTTCCCAAAATTCCCAAATTTCCAGGAAGTTCCCATTGAAATGTATGGGACATTTTTTATAGTTCCACAATTCCCATATTTTATCCGATTGTGTGCTCTCTTTCAACAATTATAAAAATAAATTCCAGGATTTCCTAGAACTCCCAGTCTTTAGGGAAATTTTTCCCATTCAAATTGAATCGTCCATTTTTCAAACTTCCACAATTCCCACATTTTTCAACCTATTCAAACCATTCCACAACAACTCATCCTGGACATTCAAACTGTCATTTTCCCATGTTCAACAAATTTCCAGGAATTCCTGTTTTTTTTTTAGCCTTATTTCCAACATTTTTAAGTTTGACTACTCCTTTCACAATTTTCAACCCATTTCAAGGACAAAAAAACAAGTTGGTTTAGGAAACTAAAAAATTCCCTGTTTTCCCGGAATTCCGTAATACACATTTTCAATTAAAAAACTGTTACTACTTCAAAATTTCTTGACCGATTTAAACAATTCCAACACCAACCAATTCAACTCATTCGGGACATTCATGCTCCTAATCATTTTCAAAAAAATCTCGCTTTTCTCAAAATTTCCAGGAAGTTCCCATTGAAATGAATGGGACATTTTTCCAAGTTGCACAATTCCCACATTTTTCAACCGATTCAAACCATTCCACATTCAACTCATCCTGGACATTCAACTGCCATGTTTCCACATTAGACACATTTCCAGGAATTCCTGTTTTTTTTCTAAACTTATTGCCAACCGTTTTTCAGTGCAAAGACTCCTTTGACATTTTTCAACCCATTTCAAGGCAAAAAAAAAAAAACAAGTTGGTTTTTGAAAAATTCCCGGTTTTACCGAAATTCTGTAATACCATTTTTCAATCAAAAAACTGTTACCACTTCAACTTTTCTTGACCAATTTAAACAATTCCAACACCAACCAATTCAGCTCATTCAGGACATTCATGCTCCTAATCATTAAAAAAAAAAACGAAAAAAAAAAACATTTTTTCCCAAATTTCCAGGAAGTTGCCATTGAAATGAATGGGACATTTTTCCAAGTTGTTCAATTCCCACATTTTTCAACTGATTCCAACCATTCCAACATGAACACATTCAACTCATCCTGGACACTCACTCTGTCATTTTCCCACGTTGAACAAATTTCCAGGAATTCCTGTATTTTTCTAACCTTATTTCCGACCTCTTTTTAGTGCGATGACTCCTTTCACAACACATTCCACTCATCCTGGACATTCAAACTAACACTTTCCCAAGTTCCAAACCAAATTCCGGTTTTCCTGGAAATTCAAGCTCTTCAACATTCAAACTATTCTTACATTCATACTACATTCTGTCAGCATTTCACTTCAACTTCAGCATTGGAACATTCACACGCAATTCCTCCAGGAATTTCCTCATGTAGTTACAGTTTGTTGTTACATTCCTAGTCCTGACCCATTATTAAATCCTAGTCCTGACCCATTCCTGGGTTATTAGGGCTTCAACATCAACATTCGCACGGATTGATGCATACTTGCACTGAAGCATTATTTGTCTTAGCTACCGCCTTGTAACCAAGGGAATGTTGAATCAGTCTGTTAAAAAGTGTGCACCTCCAAGCCTCACTCGGTGGCTCGGCTTCTATAATCAATGAGTGCACCGAGAGCAGGAAGCCACTCATCTGGTCCTCACATTCCTTCAAGGCCAAACAGGCGAGACGTGACAAAGACGGTATTTAAACATCCAGGAGAATAAATACTTTAATCTCTGCAGAAGGTTAGTCAAAGGACGGAGGACAACCATCTGGTCTCCCTTGCTGAAGGGGTCCAACTCTCAGGAGCTCTTCAGGGAAATGGAACAGGAAGTGGAAGCATTACCTCGCTGAAGAGGTCTCGCTGTTTCCAACTAAAACGTGCAATGTTCGGACATATTGTCTCTGGGCGAGAAACAGAGCAAAGAAATGGAACATTTATGTAACCATGGTAACCAGGGGTGTCTAAACTTTTTCCACAGAGGGCCGCACACAGAAAAATAAAAGCATGCGGGGGCCATTTTATTATTTATTTTCTTCAAATATAATATGTACATATTTTTCCCCTTTAGGGCTCCCCTCAAGTTTGGTCCCACAAGGGTCTCAGTCATGAAAATGTTAAAAAATATATGTCATGTATTGTTGACCTTTAATTATTATTATTATTGAACACTTAAATCTCAAGATATATGTATGTATATATATATATATTTATTTATTTATTTTATTTTATTTTTATTTATTTATTTATTTATGGCAAAAACACAAAATATGTAGTATTTCCCCAAAAAACATTTTTAAAGTGCAATATTTGATCTAAAGATCAACTTCAGGTCTATCTGTCCATATAAACGTTACATATACTATATATATATATATGTATATATATATATATAAAATAAAATAAAAAATATATATTTTAATGGCAAAAACACAAACTATGTATTTTTTTCCCAAAAAATATTTTTTAAGTGCAATATTTGATCTGAAGTAATTGGAGACTTAGATAGGTCAATAATTCATTAATACATTGATTTCGATGCATTAATATTTTTTGTTTTGGAAAAAAAAAATCCCACTAAAATTCTAGGAGATCCAAATACTCATAAAATGTATTAAATTAAGTTGACTTTTTTTTTTAATTTTTACTTTCAACACTTAAAGTCTTTAGATCAACTTCCAATCTATCCATGGATAATACCCTTTTATTATTATTTTTATGTTTGTTTTACGCCCTTTTAGCGACAACTCCCACATGTTTTCATCCAATTCAAACCGTTCCAACTTTTCCTTGACAATATCCCAAAATTCCTACATTTCCCAGAAATCCAGGTTTTCCGGGACATTTTTCCCATTCAAAATGAAATGGCCATTTTTCAAACTTCCACCATTTCCACATTTTTCAACCCATTCAAAACCATTCCACCTTCAACACATTCCACTCATCCTGCACATTCAAACTATCATTAGATGTGGCCCACCACTTCATTTTATTTGGCCCTGGAAAGCCTGGAAATAATATGTATCAATAAATAACTTTTCTTACTAAATGTATTCTTTCTATTTTGGGAGAAAATAAATATATGTACTCCATGTAATCTCAAATGATGTTAACTTAAATATTGTCTAGTTATGCAAAAAAAAATATGATCAAACATTCAAACCATTTTTTAAATAGAAATAAATACTAATAATAATGATTTCAAAGCAAGTTATCCATCGAAGTGTGCAATGTAAAAGTAGCAATAGATTTCATGGTCAAATTGTGAAATTTACTGGGGTTTTTACAGCATTTTTCTCTCAATGAAAAAAACAGTACTTTTTGTTTTACTGTAATAAACTGTGGTGCCGTTTTGGCATTTACAGTAATACACCCGAAAATCTACACTTGTTGATTTGCGGTAAAAGAAAGAAAAAAGAAAAGAAAAAAAAGGCAGCTTAGGTGCCAACATTTTACAGTAAAATTGAATTTTTTTTTTAATTTACAATTTTTAAAAAAAGTACATTTTACAGTAAAATTCTGGCAATTGAGCTGCCTTTTTTTTACCATAAAAACAGCACTACTGTACCAAAGACTATAAAAATGTATTTACTTTACTATTTACTATTAATATTAATAGTAAATAGTTAATGTCAATATTAATATTAAATATTAATATGAATTAAATATTAATATGAATTAAATATAAATTCAATATTAATATGAATTTAATGTTTACTTTACTTTACTATTTATTTACAGTACCAAAGACTATAAAATGTATACACTTTAATATTTACCTTAATATTAATTACTATTAAATATTAATATTAATTAAGTATTAATATTATTTTTATATTTACTTTACTTTACTATTTATTTACAGTACCAAAGACTATAAACATTTATTTACTTTACTATTTACTTTAATATTAAATATTAATATTAATTAAATATTAATCTTAAATATTAATATTAATTTAATATTTACTTCACTTTACTGTTTATTTACAGTACCAAAGACTATACAAATGTATTTACTTTACTAGTTACTTTATTATTTAATATTAAATATTAATATTAATTAAATTTTTATTAAATAATAATTCAATATGAATATTAATATTAAATATCAATATTAATTTAATATTTACTTTACTATTTATTTACAGTACCAAAGAATATAAAATGTATACACTTTAATATTTACCTTAATATTAATTACTATTAAATATTAATATTAATTATTAATATTAATTTAATATTTACTTTACTGTTTATTTACAGTACCAAAGACTATACAAATGTATTTACTTTACTATTTACTTTATTATTTAATATTAAATATTAATATTAATTACATTTTAATTAAATACTAATTGAATATTAATATTAAATATCAATATTAATTTAATATTTACAGTACCAAAGACTATAAAAATGGGAGCCATTACCTCCCTGCTTGGCACTCAGCATCAAGGGTTGGAATTGGGAGTTAAATCACCAAAAACGATTCCCGGGGCGCGGCCACTGCTGCTGCTCACTGCTCCCCTCACCTCCCAGTGAGTGAACAAGGGTGATGGGTCAAATGCAGAGGATAATCTCACCACACCTAGTGTGTGTGTGTGTGTGTGTGTGTGTGACTATCAGTGGTACGTTAACTTTAACTTTAATATACACTATATTTTGAGGTGAAAGTATTGCAACTTACCCAATTTTTTTTACATTTTACTTTAAAAAAAATATACTAATAAAATGCATAAAAAGACGTTTATTAATACTAGTCACTGTTAGAAGCGGCTCTGTGGGGCCAAACATAACTGCCATGTGGCCCTCAGTGAAAACCACTTTGTGGCTTACCTGAACTAATGACCTAAAAATAAATAAAAAATAAAAATATTAACGTTGCCTCTCCACGCCCACTATCACTTCTCCCTGTGTGAGGAGCATTCACATCCCCCTTCAACCCTCCTCCAATCTCCCCGATCGTCACTCAGCATCCTCCTCTTCCTCTCCCGAGTGTCATTCGGCCTCTGCTTCCTGTTCCAACACGACGTTCACCAGCCAGCTTACACTTTTGTCCGCCCCAGATGCCGACCGCCCTCGTCAGAAAAAAAAAAACAAGGTTTTATTTCCCGCCTTTTCCCGTCCTCCCGGAGTCCTGGTGAGTGACAGCAGCTGGCCTGTCAAAGACGGCGAAGAGGAAAAAAGGCAAAGGAGGGACGGGCAGGAGCGGCTGAGGAGATTGGAGGAGACGTTTGGAATTCAAAGAAACGTGCAGTGTTTCCCTGGCAACTCGGTTTCCATGGAAACGGCCGTGCTAAAGATGCCATTAGTGTGTTGTGTGTGTGTGTGTGTGGGGGGGAGTGGGGTTACTGTACGCACATAAATATAGTTGGCATTTGCACAATGACAGTCAACAACACACCTGAGATGGGCCATGATAGGTCCATTACACGCACGCTCAACTACGGGTCGGCGCCACTTGGGGAAACAAGACGGTGAAAACACTTTCACTTTTTCATCTTTGTTTTACGACCTTTTTGACAAAGAAAAACATTTTTTATATGGCAAACACCAAATATTCAATATTTAATAATGGGAGCCTGGAATATGTCAATAACTCATAACAACATTGATTTTGATTAGGGATGTCCGATAATGGCTTTTTGCCGATATTGTCCAACTCTTTAATTACCGATACCGATATCAACCGATACCGATATCAACCGATATATACAGTCGTGGAATTAACACATTATGCCTAATTTAGACAACCAGGTATGGTGAAGATAAGGTACTTTTTAAAAAAATGAATCAAATAAAATAAGATAAATAAATTAAAAAAAATTTCTTGAATAAAAAAGAAAGTAAAACAATATAAAAACAGTTACATAGAAACTAGTAATTAATGAAAATTTGTCAAATTAACTGTTAAAGGTTAGTACTATTAGTGGAGCAGCAGCACGCACAATCATGTGTGCTTACGGACTGTATCCCTTGCAGACTGTATTGATATATATTGATATATAATGTAGGAAGCAGAATATTAAAAACAGAAAGAAACAACCCTTTTGTGTGAATGAGTGTGAATGGGGGGAGGAAGGTTTTTTGGGTTGGTGCACTAATTGTAAGTGTATCTTGTGTTTTTTATGTGGATTTAATAAAAAAAAAAAATTTTTTTTTTAAAAACGATACTGATAATAAAAAACCGATACCGATAATTTCCGATATTACATTTTAACGCATTTATCGGCCGATAATATCGGCAGACCGATATTATCGGACATCTCTAATTTTGATGCATTATTATTTTTTGAGCAATGACAGTTTTAGAAAAAAAAAATCCCACTAAAATTTTAGGGGACCCAAAATGGCCCCACTCGTAAAAATTTAAAAATTAAGTTTTTTCATTTTTACTTTCAACACTTTTAAGTCTTTAGATCAACTTCCAATCCATCCATCAATAATACCATTTTATTACTTTTTCATGTTGGATTTATACGCCCTTTTTGTCAAAGAAAACCATTTTTTATATGGCAAACACACAAAATGTGCAATATTTTGCTCAAAATTCACAACATTGATTTTGATGCATTATTATTTTTTAAGCAATGACAGTTTTGGGGGGGAAAATCCCACTAAAATTCTTGAGGATCCAAAAGGGTTCTACTCAAACATTTAAAAATTAAGTTGACTTTTTAAAAAATGTTTTACTTTCAAACACTTAAAGTCTTTAGATCAACTTCAAATCTATCCGTCAATAAGACGATTTTATTATTTTTTCATGTTTGTTTTACGACCTTTTTGTCAAAGAAAGCCATTTTTATATGGCAAACACCAAATATTCAAAATTTAATAATGGGAACCTTGAGTATGTCAATAATTCATAACAACATTGATTTTGATGCATTATTATTTTTTGAGCAATGACCGTTTTAGAAAAAAATAAAATCCCACAAAAATTTTAGGGGACCTAAAAGGGCCCCACTCATAAAACATAAAAAATTAAGTTTAAATTTTTTTCATTTTTACTTTCAACACTTTTAAGTCTATAGATCAACTTCCAATCGATCCATCGATAATACCATTTTATTACTTTTTCATGTTGGTTTTTTACGATCTTTTTGTCAAAGAAAAATATTTTTTATATGGCAAACACAAAAAAATGTGAAATATTTTGCTCAAAATTCACAACATTGATTTTGATGCATTATTATTTTTTGAGCAATGACAGCTTTGGAAAATCCCACTAATATTTTAGGGGGCCCTTCTCATAAAAATAAAAAAATTAAGTTGACATTTTTTTCATTTTTACTTTCAACACTTTTAAGTCTTTAGATGAACTTCCAATCAATACATCGATAATACCATTTTATTACTTTTTTATGTTTGTTTTACGCCCTTTTTGTCAAATAAAACATTTTTTTATATGGCAAACACGAAATACTCAATATTTTGTTGAAAACAAAATGTCAAAGTGGAATATTTGATGTCAAATAATTAGAGCCTTAAATATGTCAATAATTCATAACAACATTGATTTTGATGCATTATTATTTTTTGAGCAATGACCGTTTTAGGAAAAAAAAAAAAAATCCCTCTTAAATTTTAGGGCACCCAAAAGGGCCCCACTCATAATTTTTTTTAAATTAAGTTGACATTTTTTTCATTTTTACTTTCAACACTTTTAAGTCTTTGACTCAACTTCCAATCTATCCATCGATAATACCATTTTATTACTTTTTCATGTTGGATTTTTACGCCCTTTTGTCAAAAAAAAAACATTTTTTGTATGGCAAACACAAAAAATGTGCAATATTTTACTCAAAATTCACAACATTAATTTTGATGCATTATTATTTTTTGAGCAATGACAGTTTTAGAAAAAAAAATCCCCATAATATTTTAGGGGGCACTTCTCATAAAAAATTTAAAATTAAATTGACATTTTTTTCATTTTTACTTTCAACACTTTTAAGTCTATAGATCAACTTCCAATCGATCCATCGATAATACCATTTTATTACTTTTTCATGTTGGTTTTTTACGACCTTTTTGTTAAAGAAAAACATTTTTTATGTGGCAAACACAAAAAAATTTGCAATATTTTGCTCAAAATTCACAACATTGATTTTGATGCATTATTATTTTTTGAGCAATGACAGCTTTAGAAAATCCCACTAATATTTTAGGGGGCCCTTCTCATAAAAATTAAAAAATTAAGTTGACATTTTTTTCATTTTTACTTTCAACACTTTTAAGTCTTTAGATCAACTTCCAATCAATACATCGATAATACCATTTTATTACTTTTTTATGTTTTTTTTTACGCCCTTTTTGTCAAATAAAACATTTTTTTATATGGCAAACACGAAATATTCAATATTTTGTTGAAAACAATGTCAAAGTGGAATATTTGATGTCAAATAATTGGAGCCTTAAATATGTCAATAATTCATAACAACATTGATTTTGATGCATTATTATTTTTTGAGCAATGACCGTTTTAGAAAAAAAAAAAAAAATCCCTCTAAAATTTTAGGGCACCCAAAAGGGCCCCACTCATAATTTTTTTTAAATTAAGTTGACATTTTTTCCATTTTTACTTTCAACACTTTTAAGTCTTTAACTCAACTTCCAATGTATCCATCGATAATACCATTTTATTACTTTTTCATGTTGGGTTTTTATGCCCTTTTGTCAAAGAAAAAACATTTTTATATGGCAAACCCAAAAAATGTGCAATATTTTGCTCAAAATTCACAGCATTGATTTTGATGCATTATTATTTTTTGAGCAATGACAGTTTTAGAAAAAAAAATCCCCATAATATTTTAGGGGGCCCTTCTCATAAAAATTTTAAAATTAAATTGACATTTTTTTCATTTTTACTTTCAACACTTTTAAGTCTATAGATCAACTTCCAATCGATCCATCGATAATACCATTTTATTA
>NC_084748.1:48185516-48193016 GCF_033978785.1 Entelurus aequoreus | reverse complement strand
CCCCAAAATGTCAAACACCAGAAAAGTGAACTTAACCCTTCTGAATGGTTTTTACTTACGGTTTGTTGAGTTCGCGCCGGATTGATACGTGGACATGACCAAGGAGGTATTTGATACCGAGAAGAGTTTACATGTGGACCAGCTCGGTAGTCTTGTGGTTAGAGTGTCCGCCCTGAGACTGGGAGGTCGTGAGTTCAAACCCCGGCCGAGTCACACCAAAGACTATAAAAACGGGACCCGTTGCCTCCATGCTTGGCACTCAGCACCAAGGGTTGGAATTGGGGGTTAAATCACCAAAAATTATTCCCGGGCGCGGCGCACGCTGCTGCTCACTGCTCCCCTCTCACCTCCCAGGGGGTGAACAAGGGGATGGGTGAAATGCAGAGGACAGATTTCACCACGCCCAGTGTGTGTGTGTGACTATCATTGGTACTTTAACTTTGTTGTGTTTTTTGTTCAATCCCAGAAAGACTGCGACTGAAAGTGTAATCCTGGCTGTGTAGATACACTGAGACCAAGTCTAAGCGATTTGTACGTTTTAGAAACTGCACCAATTTCCTCAGAATTTTCAACACACTTGAAGTGTTTCGTCCAGAGGATTGTTTGCGATTTGTACGTTTTCAGAATGTGCTTGCTCTATTTTTTTGGCCAAAAGTAAAACCAAGTAATCAACCTGGAGATGTCTTTATTTTTAAGTTATCATGCCACAATTTTACCATTCCGGCCCACTTGGGAATAGATTTTCCTCCATGTGGGCCCCTGAGCTAAAATAACTTTGACACCCCTGCTCTAGATATTCAAAGCTATCTAGTACAAACAAATGTGTTTAGTATAAACACATATTTACTATATAAGGTAGCTAAAACATCAAATAAAGGAACATACTATTTTAGAGATTGCAGTAATATACAGAAAACCAACATTTTCCATCCAATCTGATGGATCATAAAAGGTGCTGCAAAAAGGAAAGAGAGAAAGTGCCCAAAGATAGGCGTGCTAAGTTTTTGGCATCGTGTTCAAAAAGACTTGAGGCTGTAATTGCTGCCAAAGGTGCATCGACTAAGTATTGAGCAAAGAGTCTGTGTACTTATGCACATGTGTTTTATTTTTAATACATTTGTAAAAAAAATTAAATAAATAAATAAATAAAATATTGTCATTATGGGGTATTGTCTGTAGAATTTTGAGGACAAAAATGAATGCGGCTGTAACATAAGAAAATGCGGAATAAGTGAATACTTCAAATGCACGTTACAATCAAACAGCAGTGTGTACTAAGTACAATACTTACAGTATAAACCCTTTTTAGGCAGCGACAAAAGACTGAATTAAGCCTAATGGCAAAGACTACTCCCTGACTAGGCAACACACCACACTCTATTCACTACTGCCATCTAACTTCTTGGAAGTGCAACTGCTTGCTAGGTCTATTAAATAATACTTGCCTATGATAAATGTAATAAGACAACAAGATATAACAACTGGACACCACAGATGTCATAATCAGCTCACCATTAAATGTTGAATTAAAGAAATACTTATTATTAAACAAGTCAACATTTATTAACACATGAATACACAGAAGTACTGAACATTGGTATTGTTAAAGGGGAACTGCACTTTTTGTTACTGACCAATCTAAGTCTAAGACTAGAACTGACCAATCTAAGTCTAAGACTAGAACTGACCAATCTAAGTCTAAGACTAAATCTGACCAATCTAAGTCTAAGACTAAATCTGACCAATCTAAGTCTAAGAATAGAACTGTCTAATCTAAGTCTAAGACTAAATCTGACCAATCTAAGATGAGATCTGACCAATCTAAGTCTAAGACCAGATCTGACCAATATAAGTCTAAGACTAGGTGTGACCAATTTAAGTCAAAGACTAGATTGGACCAATTTAAGTCAAAGACTAGATTGGACCAATTTAAGTCAAAGACTAGATTGGACCAATCTAAGTCTAAGACTAGATGTGACCAATCTAAATCGAAGACTAGATGTGACCAATCTAAATCTAAGACTAGATCTGACCAATCTAAATGTAAGACTAGATCTGACCAATCTAAGTCCAAGACTAGATCTGACCAATCTAAGTCTAAGACTAGATGCGACCGATCTAAGTCGAAGACTAGATTTGACCAATCTAAGTCTAATACTAGATATGACCAATCTAAGTCTAATACTAGATCTGACCAATCTAAGTCTAAGACTAGATCTGACCAATCTAAATCTAAGACTACATGTGACCAATCTAATTCTCAGACTATATCTGTCCAAACTAAGTCAAAGACTAGATGTGACCAATCTAAGTCAAAGACTAGATCTGGACAATCTAAATCAAAGACTAGATCTGACCAATCTAAGTCTAAGACCAGCTCTGACCAATCTAAATCCAAGACTAGATCTGATGAAGTCTACTCAGATGAGAGATGAAACATCTTCTAAGACAAACCAAAGAGTCCAGTCTAGATGGACTGAATGCCCTGAGACTACAAAGAACTGAAGAATGAAGAATGAGAACATCCACATACATTATTTGAATAGGTCTTAAATAAGATGTTTCCAAAAACTAACAACTAGAAGATAAGTGGTGGTTCCATCATCATACGGACTAACTTGGGTCAGTGCGGTCCTTAGTGATGGTCCTTAGAGACATGGTATGCATCCTCACTGTGTCCCACTCTGCCAAGATCAGTGAAGGACATGCACGGTTCTGGTGGCCATCCTGCGAATCAGCTCGGGGCTTACAGGAGGAGGGAGGGAAGGTGCCACTCAGGGGGTGTCAGTCTCAGACTAGATAACGAGCAGCCAGCTGCGTGTGTCAGTCACACAGAGTCAGCGGCTGTCACAAACACATTCCACTTGCTGCATAGCATCGTTAACACGAGTGTGGAGTGGGTGCAATGGTGGCTCCAACATGCAGAGAAGGTTAGAAGAACAATGGAGAACATACACACTGAGTAGTGTGGAGTGGGTGCAATGGTGGCTCCTACATGCTGAGAAGGTTAGAAGAACAATGGAGAACGTACACACTGAGTAGTGTGGAGTGGCTCCAACATGCAGAGAAGGTTAGAAGAACAATGGAGAACGTACACACTGAGGAGTGTGGAGTGGCTCCAACATGCAGAGAAGGTTAGAAGAACAATGGAGAACGTACACACTGAGGAGTGTGGAGTGGCTCCAACATGCAGAGAAGGTTAGAAGAACAATGGAGAACGTACACACTGAGGAGTGTGGAGTGGATGCAATGGTGGCTCCAACATGCAGAGAAGGTTAGAAGAACAATGGAGAACGTACACACTGAGGAGTGTGGAGTGGATGCAATGGTGGGTCCTACATGCAGAGAACGTTAGGAGAACAATGGAGTACGTACACACTGAGGAGTGTGGAGTGGCTACAATGGCGGGTCCTACATGCAGAGAAGGTTAGAAGAACAATGGAGAACGTACACAATGAGGAGTGTGGAGTGGATGCAATGGTGGTTCCTACATGCAGAGAAGGTTAGAAGAACAATGGAAAACGTGCACACTGAGGAGTGTGGAGTGGCTACAATGGTGGGTCCTACATGCAGAGAAGGTTAGAAGAACAATGGAGAACGTACACACTGAGGAGTGTGGAGTGGATGCAATGATGGGTCCTACATGCAGAGAAGGTTAGAAGAACAATGGAGAACGTACACACTGAGGAGTGTGGAGTGGATGCAATGGGGGTTCCTACATGCAGAGAAGTTTAGAAGAACAATGGAGAACGTACACACTGAGGAGTGTGGAGTGGATGCAATGGTGGTTCCTACATGCAGAGAAGGTTAGAAGAACAATGGAGAATGTACACACTGAGAAGTGTGGAGTGGCTCCAACATGCAGAGAAGGTTAGAAGAACAATGGAGAACGTACAGACTGAGGAGTGTGGAGTGGCTCCAACATGCAGAGAAGGTTAGAAGAACAATGGAGAACGTACACAATGAGGAGTGTGGAGTGGGTGCAATGGTGGTTCCTATATGCAGAGAAGGTTAGAAGAACAATGGAGAACGTACACACTGAGGAGTGTGGAGTGGATGCAATGGTGGTTCCTACATGCAGAGAAGGTTAGAAGAACAATGGAGAACGTACACACTGAGGAGTGTGGAGTGGATGCAATGGTGGTTCCTACATGCAGAGAAGGTTAGAAGAACAATGGAGAACGTACACACTGAGGAGTGTGGAGTGGATGCAATGGTGGTTCCTACATGCAGAGAAGGTTAGAAGAACAATGGAGAACGTACACACTGAGTAGTGTGGAGTGGATGCAATGATGGGTCCTACATGCAGAGAAGGTTAGAAGAACAATGGAGAACGTACACACTGAGGAGTGTGGAGTGGATGCAATGGGGGTTCCTACATGCAGAGAAGTTTAGAAGAACAATGGAGAACGTACACACTGAGGAGTGTGGAGTGGATGCAATGGTGGTTCCTACATGCAGAGAAGGTTAGAAGAACAATGGAGAATGTACACACTGAGAAGTGTGGAGTGGCTCCAACATGCAGAGAAGGTTAGAAGAACAATGGAGAACGTACAGACTGAGGAGTGTGGAGTGGCTCCAACATGCAGAGAAGGTTAGAAGAACAATGGAGAACGTACACAATGAGGAGTGTGGAGTGGGTGCAATGGTGGTTCCTATATGCAGAGAAGGTTAGAAGAACAATGGAGAACGTACACACTGAGGAGTGTGGAGTGGATGCAATGGTGGTTCCTACATGCAGAGAAGGTTAGAAGAACAATGGAGAACGTACACACTGAGGAGTGTGGAGTGGATGCAATGGTGGTTCCTACATGCAGAGAAGGTTAGAAGAACAGTGGAGAACATACACACTGAGGAGTGTAGAGAGGCTCCAACATGCAGAGAAGGTTAGAAGAACAATGGAGAACGTACACAATGAGGAGTGTGGAGTGGATGCAATGGTGGTTCCTACATGCTGAGAAGGTTAGAAGAACAGTGGAGAACATACACACTGAGGAGTGTAGAGAGGCTCCAACATGCAGAGAAGGTTAGAAGAACCATGGAACCTGCGGCTTATAGTCCGGTTCGGCACTCCTACAGACGTCACACATGGGACACTTTAGTAAGTAAGAATTGTTTTAGTTATATTTTAAAACTGACAAAGGGTTGCTGGAGTGATGAATTAAGGATCCATACGAGTAGAAACGCTATGAACTTCTACTTCAGGTTGAAAACTAAGTCTAAACAGAAGGGCAATGCAGCACTGCAGCACCTGCAGTTAGCAAACTCATCCAAAAGATGGCGCCATAGCACAAACAATAACACACCTTTTCAGTGTATTTGCTTTGTTTGTTTTTTTTTAAACTATTTGCATAGAAAAATCCATAATTTAACAGCACAGTTTCATAAGCTGCAGGGTTCAAAGCGTAGGGAAAAATGTAGCGGCTTACAGTCTGGAATTTGCAGCAAAAGGCTACTTAAAATATCTGAGTTGAGACGTTCGAATTTGTTATTTTTTGCAAATATTAGCTCGTTTGGAATTTGATGCCTGCAACATGTTTCAAAAAAGCTGGCACAAGTGGCAAAAAAGACTGAGAAAGTTGAGGAATGCTCATCAAAACACTTATTTCCCTTAGAGGGGTGGGGGGGTTACCCACATATGCGGTCCTCTCCAAGGTTTCTCATAGTCATTCACATTGACGTCCCACTGGGGTGAGTTTTCCTTGCCCGTATGTGGGCTCTGTACCGAGGATGTCGTTGTGGCTTGTACAGCCCTTTGAGACACTTGTGATTTAGGGCTATATAAATAAACATTGATTGATTGATTGATTGATTATTTGGAACATCCCACCGGTGAACAGGCTAATTGGGAACAGGTGGGTGCCATGATTGGGTATAAAAGCAGCTTCCATGAAATGCTCAGTCATTCACAAACAAGGACGGGGGCAAGGGTCAACACTTTGTCAACAAACGCCTGAGCAAATTGTTGAAGAACAACATTTCTCAACCAGCTATTGCAAGGAATTTAGGGATTTCAACATTCTACGCTCCGTAATATCATCAAAAGGTTCAGAGAATCTGGAGAAATCACTGCACGTAAGCCATGATATTACACACCTTGGATCCCTCAGGCAGCACTGCATCGAAAAGCGACATCAGTGTGTAAAGGATATCACCACATGGGCTCAGGAACAATTCAGGAAAAACCACTGTCAGTAACTACAGTTGGTCACTACATCTGTAAGTGCAAGTTAAAACTCTACTATGCAAAGCGAAAGTCATTTATCAACAACACCCAGAAACGCCACCGGCTTCGCTGGGCCCGAGCTCATCTACGATGGACTGATGCAAAGTGGAAAAGTGTTCTGTGGTCTGACGAGTCCACATTTCAAATTGTTTTTGGAAACTGTGGACGTCGTGTCCTCCGGACCAAAGAGGAAAAGAACCATCCGGACTGTTCTAGGCACAAAGTGTAAAAGCCAGCATGTGTGATGGTATGGGGGTGTATTAGTGCCCAAGACATGGGTAACTTACACATCTGTGAAGGCACCATTAATGCTGAGAGGTACACAGCTTTTGGAGCAACATATGTTGCCATCCAAGCAACGTTATCATGGACGCCCCTGCTTATTTCCGCAAGACAATGCCAAGCCACGTGTTAAAAGAGTGCGGGTACTAGACTGGCCTGCCTGTAGTCCAGACATTGAAAATGTGTGGTGCAATATGAAGGCTAAAATATGAGAAGGGAGACTGTTGAACAACTTCAGCTGTACAACAATTTTTTTTATCCCAATGCCGCCCTCAAGTCCAAAAGTTAGGACACTAAACGCTGCGTGGCGAGCAAGATCTCACGTCCACGTCCGCTCCTTTGCAATTAAAGCTAACTCGACCTTTCTGCCCATTTGGGATTAAATACTCAAAGTGGACTTGCTCCACATTTACAGTCCTCAGCCTGACGCAAAGCCCTGAAAACCACAACTTCCTGACAAGACAAACCCCCTGGTGCCTGAAGCATCTCTTATCTCGGATCTTTTATCTGAGAACCATCTTGCTGTTCCACACATGAAACAACTCCAGAAGAAGATAATCACGGCCACTAGTTTCAGAATTGTTACTCTCATGACATGAATAGAGTACAAGTATTCACAGCGCTTTACCTTGTCCACACTTAGTCCAAACATTCCTTTTTGTCCTCAAAATTCTACACACAATACCCCATCCACGATGTCTCTGTACATTGCTGCATTCATCTTAGTCTAGTCGGGGAGGTGACCAAGAACCCGACAGCAGTCCTCTGTGGAGAGAGGAGAACCTTCCAGAATAATTAATAATAATATCATTAGTTATCTATAATATATAGCTGACACAATATCTGTTATCATTTTTTTTTTTTTTAGATTAAAACATTTCAAAATGGCCCCCGCATACTTTGACCTTTCAATATGTGGTAAAAAAAGTTGAAAAAGTTGAAAAAGTGGGTATGTCATGTAAGAAAAGCTGAAATGTTCCAATAATAATAAT
>NC_084748.1:48153016-48180516 GCF_033978785.1 Entelurus aequoreus | reverse complement strand
GGACACCAACACCTGACAGAGTACACATGGACACCAACACCTGACAGAGTACACATGGACACCAACACCTGACAGACTACACATGGACACCAACACCTGACAGACTACACATGGACACCAACACCTGACAGACTACACATGGACACCAACACCTGACAGACTACACATGGACACCAACACCTGACAGAGTACACATGGACACCAACACCTGACAGAGTACACATGGATACCAACACCTGACAGACTACACATGGACACCAACACCTGACAGACTACACATGGACACCAACACCTGACAGACTACACATGGACACCAACACCTGACAGAGTACACATGGACACCAACACCTGACAGACTACACATGGACACCAACACCTGACAGAGTACACATGGACACCAACACCTGACAGACTACACATGGACACCAACACCTGACAGAGTACACATGGACACCAACACCTGACAGAGTACACATGGATACCAACACCTGACAGACTACACATGGACACCAACACCTGACAGACTACACATGGACACCAACACCTGACAGACTACACATGGACACCAACACCTGACAGACTACACATGGACACCAACACCTGACAGACTACACATGGACACCAACACCTGACAGACTACACATGGACACCAACACCTGACAGACTACACATGGACACCAACACCTGACAGACTACACATGGACACCAACACCTGACAGACTACACATGGACACCAACACCTGACAGAGTACACATGGACACCAACACCTGACAGACTACACATGGACACCAACACCTGACAGAGTACACATGGACACCAACACCTGACAGACTACACATGGACACCAACAAGAACAAATGATCCTTCATGGCTCCTTCAAACGACTCACACAGTCTGGATCAATACTTGCAGACCCAAACATTCTCTCACTGTCGATGGTCTAATTTTGATCCATGGTCACCTTGTGGATCAGACCAAGGTGACGGGTGAGATGGATGACAAACACGTCCTCTGTGCACTCAATTAGGATTTATTTTCTTGTCTGAACGTAAAAGTGATCTTTCTTTTAGCACGGTGGTATTACTCTTCTCGCTAATAGACCATGTGGGGACACTGTTGGTGGTACTCCAAGGGGCTGTTTGCAACTTCCTCACAGTTACATTTTTGAAAGCAAAATATAAACATGTTACCATTAGTGGTTTAACACAAAACTGTCTATATTTTTGACAACTACTAAGTGTATGGAATGAACATTTTTCAACAGCTCGAAAAAAGTGATTGCCTCACCCGGCCTCGTCTGTTTGGAATCGTCACCTGAGGAATGGGAATCAAATCAAAGTCCTGAGTTGCTGTAATATTCCATTACCAGTTGGCACCAGGCAGAAGAAAACAAAACGTACGAACTTCAACGTGAGACATGATCGTAAGACAGAGAACCAGCGTTGAGAGGCAGGCCACGCTGGTGGAAGACGCCTCCTGATTGGCAACCAGGTGGGGAGCATAGGAGCAGTGGTCAAGTCACTGTAGAACACACCATGTGGAACCAAAGCACCGTATTTTTCTTCCTTTCATTTTCTCAAAACTCGACAGTGCGCCTTATAACCCGGCGCGCCTAATGCAAATCATTCTGGCTGTGCTTACCGACCTCGAATCTATTTTATTTGGTACATGGTGAATTAATAAGTGTGACCAGTAGATGGCAGTCACACATAAGACATACGTGTAGACTGCAATATGATGGCAATATGCCTCAAGTAAACACCAACATTTTATACAGTATGTTCCATTGGAAATATAGAACATTACACACGGCGCTCAAAAATCTATGAAAATGTTTTAGTTCGACTTTGGTAAGCTATGAAGCCACACCGCTTGATGGATTGTACCGTGTTTCAACATAGGAGTATTATTATGGTGTGTGTATAAGGTAAGACATTATCTGGCATTTTGTTTCGCACTATTATGCAAAAGCAACTTTTCTTACTTTCTGGTACCTGATGATCTGTATTTGGGATCTGCAAAAGTCCTGAAAATTTGCGCAGGTCCGCCTTTGTAGTCCGTGGCGACTCCATGGTCGATAATCTTCTTTTTCTCTATCTTCTTGTTATGTGACATTCATCCTCCACTGTTGCCATTTCTAATATAAAGTAGTGTAAAGTTCTTACTTATATCTGTCAGCAAACTCGCCATGAAAGCACTAAAACATACCGGTGTTGTGAGTTGACATTATTCACCCAAGGAACTTTAGTTATTAGAGGGTTCCGGTCGGACGGTTTTTCACGGGACACATTTCGGGCGTTGTTGTTGCGGTAGTGAGCCACGGATGAGGAGATGCTGCTCCGTTTTGTGTTGTTTATCAAAATATAACTATAGATGTCAACATTATGTATGTGTTGAAAGATTAATTTATGATTGTTTATCAAAATATAACTATAGATGTCAACATTGTGTACGTGCTGAAAGATTAATTTATGATTGTTTATCAAAATATAACAATAGATGTCAACATTGTGTATGTGCTAAAAGATAAATTTATGATTGTTTATCAAAATATAACTAAAGATGTCAACATTGTGTATGTGCTGAAAGATTCATTTATGATTGTTTATTAAAATATAACTATAGATGTCAACATTGTGTATGTGCTGAAAGATTAATTTATGATTGTTTATCAAAATATAACTATAGATGTCAACATTGTGTATGTGCTGAAAGATTAATTTATGATTGTTTATCAAAATATAACTATAGATGTCAACATTGTGTATGTGCTGAAAGATTAATTTATGATTGTTTATCAAAATATAACTATAGATGTGCTGAAAGATTAATTTATGATTGTTTGTCAAAATATAACAATAGATGTCAACATTGTGTATGTGCTGAAAGATTAATTTATGATTGTTTATCAAAATATAACTATAGATGTCAACATTGTGTATGTGCTGAAAGATTAATTTATGATTGTTTATCAAAATATAACTATAGATGTCAACATTGTGTATGTGCTGAAAGATTAATTTATGATTGTTTATCAAAATATAACTATAGATGTGCTGAAAGATTAATTTATGATTGTTTATCAAAATATAACTATAGATGTCAACATTGTGTATGTGCTGAAAGATTAATTTATGATTGTTTATCAAAATATAACTATAGATGTCAACATTGTGTATGTGCTGAAAGATTAATTTATGATTGTTTGTCAAAATATAACAATAGATGTCAACATTGTGTATGTGCTGAAAGATTAATTTATGATTGTTTATCAAAATATAACTATAGATGTCAACATTGTGTATGTGCTGAAAGATTAATTTATGATTGTTTATCAAAATATAACTATAGATGTCAACATAGTGTATGTGCTGAAAGATTCATTTATGATTGTTTGTCAAAATATAACTATAGATGTCAACATTGTGTATGTGCTGAAAGATTAATTTATGATTGTTTATCAAAATATAACTATAGATGTCAACATTGTGTATGTGCTGAAAGATTAATTTATGATTTTTTATCAAAATATAACTATAGATGTCAACATTGTGTACGTGCTGAAAGATTAATTTATGATTGTTTAACAAAATATAACTATAGATGTCAACATTGTGTATGTGCTGAAAGATTAATTTATGATTGTTTATCAAAATATAGCTATAGATGTCAACATTGTGTATGCGCTGAAAGATTAATTTTTCGAAACACTCGTAGCAAACATGTGTATAAAAAAATACAAATAATATCAAGATAATACTTCAATGGAAAATAATAAACGTTAAAAGTATATCAAACAAACCTTTAACAAAGTGATCTCAGCAACTCTGCTGCCTTGGACTGGAGTGTGAACTACCTTTCTCGTCGTTTCGTAAAATCTTGCACTTTTCCGCCCTTTTTGATTACCTCTCAGGGAACTCTGAAAAAACTTGTATCCTTCTCATGATTTGAAGGATTCGTACAGCCGAAAAGAACACAAGAATGGGGCATTTTTCCTTCGAGAAAGGCAAAATGGCGCCAAGTACCCATTGGGAACAGAGCTAGCTTGACCACCACCAGTATTTATTGGGCGGGACGTGAGCCGGACGTGACCTCAGTAAAATCCCAGCAATTGGAGAAAAGTTTTAAAAACAGAAAACCACTCAACCTCAGCCGTGGCACAAGTCCTCCAGACAGTATCAGTCTGATCACAACCACACTGGCATGGAAACTGACAAGCGGTGACAAGCGATGCGACGTGGTTAGACTGTCAGGTTCAAACACTGATGACATCTATGAAACAGACAAGAAGCAAGGAATCATGCAGAGACAGAGTTCAATTTGGCTCAATGAGGAGAGACGTTTGGGGCTGCACACTCAGTTACAATCTCCCACCACGCTCTAAGGTCCAGTCACACGTGCTCTATTTATTTGGGAGGTCCCTGGTTACATCACCGAGGCTGCTTCTGAAGGAAGGGGGGGGGGGGGGGGGGGGGTAATTTCAGCAGCCCCAGTTGGACACACTATATGATTATTCAGAAATGCAAATGTGCTGACACTCGTGATATCGCCCCTGTCTCTGCTTTGTCTGCGTCACGATGTTCTGGACACAAACACTGATAGGAGACGACTCGCAATCTTTGGCTTACAAGTTGTCCCTTTGCACAGATAGAAAAGTACAACTTCAGCACAATTGATAATAACTATAGCAACGGCCTTTAAAGGCCTACTGAAATGAAATTTTTTTAATTTAAACGGGGATAGCAGATCCATTCTATGTATCATACTTGATCATTTCGATTTTTGCTGAAAGGATTTAGTATAGAACAACGACGATAAAGTTCGCAACTTTTGGTCGCTGATAAAAAAAAAGCCTTGCCTATACCGGAAGTAGCGTGACGTCACAGGAGGTAGGATTCCTCACAATTCCCCGTTGTTTACAATGGAGCGAGAGAGATTCGGACCGAGAAAGCGACGATTACCCCATTAATTTGAGCGAGGATGAAAGATTTGTGGAAGAGGAACGTTAGAGTGAAGAACTAGAGAGGCAGTGCAGGGTGTATCTTTTTTCGCTCTGACCATAACTTAGGTACAAGCTGGCTCATTGGATTCCACACACTCTCCTTTTTTTTATTGTGGATCACGGATTTGTATTTTAAACCACCTCGGATACTATATCCTCTTGAAAATGAGAGTCGAGAACGCGAAATGGACATTCACAGTGACTTTTACCTCCACGACAATACATCGGCGAAGCTCTTTAGCTACTGAGCTAACGTGATAGCATCTGGCTCCAATGCAGATAGAAACAAAATAAATAAATCCCTGACTGGAAGGATAGACAGAAGATCAACAATACTATTAAACCATGGACATGTAACTACACGGTTAATAATTCTCAGCCTGGCAAAGCTTAACAATGCTGTTGCTAACGACGCTGAAGCTAACTTAGCAACGGGACCTCACAGAGCTATGATAAAAACATTAGCGCTCCACCTACGCCAGCCAGCCCTCATCTGCTCATCAACACCCGTGCTCACCTGCGTTCCAGCGATCAACGGCGCGACGAAGGACTTCACCCGATCATCCGTGCGGTTGGCGGCTAGCATCGGCTAGCGCGTCTGCTATCCAAGTAAGTACTCCTTGTTGTGTTGCTGCAGCCAGCCGCTAATACACCGATCCCACCTACAGCTTTCTTCTTTGCAATCTCCATTGTTCATTAAACAAATTGCAAAAGATTCACCAACACAGATGTCCAGAATACTGTGGAATTGTTCGATGAAAACAGAGCAGTTTGTATGGTGACACATTGGGTACGAATACTTCCGTTGCCGTCGTGACGTCACGCGCATACGTCATCATACATAGACGTTTCCAACCAGAAGTTTGGCATGTGTTGCAATGTTAAGATTTCATCATTGATATATAAACAATCAGACTGCGTGGTCGCTAGTAGTGGCTTTCAGTAGGCCTTTAAGCATAAGAGTTGTGTGATAACTTACACATAATAATTCTAACAAAGACGCAGGAGGTCATAGTGATTTTAAGGACGCAGACGAACGAGGTAGCATCGTGCGGTAAAAATGGATATTTATTGATAAATGAACAAGAGCAACGAGGAAGTGCTCTGCCCGGACAGACTATGACGAAAACAAAACCAAACAAAACTGCTGAAACCCAGCAAAACACTCACGGGAAATGTGGAGCAGACAGCGTCCACAAAGTAGTGCGTTTTTGGGCTTAGCATCAAAAGGATCCTGCGTAGTCCAGTGAACAGATAATGTCGATTGTCTCTGCAAAGTCAACATGAGATACGGCATGGACACACCTACGTTGTTGGTGCCAACTGATAAAAGGTGCGAGTGACTTTCTCCTGACGTTTCCCATCATCTGTGTTTGCAAGAGAAGACTTTAAAGGCCTATTGAAATGATTTTTTTTTATTTAAACGGGAATAGCAGATCCATTCTATGTGTCATACTTGATCATTTCACAATATTGCCATATTTTTGCTGAAAGGATTTAGTAGAGAAAATCGACGATAAAGTTCGCAACTTTTGCTGGCTGATAAAAAAAAACCTTGCCCCTACCGGAAGTAGCGTGACGTCACAAGCGGTAGTGCTGCTCACAATTCCCCGTTGTTTACAATGGAGCGAGAGATATTAGGAGCGAGAAAGTGACGATTACCCCATTAATTTGAGCGAGGATGAAAGATTTGTGGATGAGGAACGTTAGAGTGACGGACTAGAATGCAGTTCAAGAGATATCTTTTTTCGCTCTGACCGTATTTTAGGTACAAGCTGGCTCATTGGAATCCACACTCTCTCCTTTTTCTATTGTTCATTAAACAAATTGCAAAAGATTCACCAACACAGATGTCCAGAATACTGTGGAATTTTGTCGAAGAAAACAGAGCTCTGTGTATTGTGTCCAAAAGGGTCCAAACACTTCCGTGGACCTCGCGACGTCACGCGCGTACGTCATCCTCCAAAGGCGTTTTGAACCGGAAGTTCCCCGGGAAATTTAAAATTGCACTTTATAAGTTAACCCGGCCGTATCGGCATGTGTTGTAATGTTAAGATTTCATCATTGATATATAAACTATCAGACTGCGTGGTCGCTAGTAGTGGCTTTCAGTAGGCCTTTAATGACCTCAAGACATCTCATTGTTTCCCATCGACCACCTGACAGGCACTTTTTCACCCTGTGACGGATAGTTAACATGCAGCAACTGTAAGGCCCCTTGCATGATTAAAAGAAACGGCAGCCATTGCTGAATGGGAAAAGGAAACAATGCAAATATAATGAGTGCTTTAGGAGCAAGTGTCTTTGGCCGTACCTTGTGTGCGCGCTGAAAACAACTGCTGTAATCTCCCCAAACACAGGCAAGGGGCTATTCTCATTCAACACGCGCCGCTTACGTCCCGACAAAAGATCTGGAAGACCTCATTAGTCTCCAGAGCTGGAGTCGAGCAAAGGCCCGGGCCTACGCTGTCGCCGCGTTCTGCCGATAGCGGCGCGAGCTAGCGTGTGAATTAATGGCTGGACGGAAATGTGCAAATTGTTTCGTGCAGATTGGGCTCCCTGCATCTGTCACCGATGCACTCGCTCGTTATAAATGGAAACTACCGCCAGCCACGTCGTTGTTCGTGTGGCCTCGCCATCTCTACTGGGAATAAGGACCGGGTTTTGAAATGAAAATCTTACAGATGGACTGAAGAAGAAGGTAGAGGCCAGTTGAACATTTGCAGGATTCTGATCAAATCGGAATCAGAATCAGAAGGACTTTTTTAATCCCTGAGGGGGAAATTGAGATTTATAGCACAATCCCATTCAAGATCAGACAAACATTACAGGGAGACAGAAATAGGATCGCTGTCAAAGGCTGGACTCCAGGGAAGGGGTCCAGACTGAGGCCAAGGGAAAAAAACTCATAGCCGTAGCACACATAAACATGTTACATAGAACCAACAAAACTTGCAACAGAGGGGAGGGAGTGGGAGCTATAGAGGCCCGGCTGCAGCTGTTAAAGCGTTACTCCGCCGTCCATTGCCCTTAAGGGGAATCAAGCAATGGTGAGGCGTAGGGTGGGTGTGGTGGGCTTTGTGTGTTGCGTTGCGCTAGTTGTGAAAATAGTGTTCAGATTCTGCAAAGGCACAGGTGTGCACAGAAAGTTTTGAAATGAAAATCTTACAGACGGACTGAAGAAGAAGGTAGAGGCCAGTTGAACATTTGCAGGATTCTGATCAAATCGGAATCAGAATCAGAAGGACTTTATTAATCCCCGAGGGGGAAATTGAGATTTTCAGCACAATCCCATTCAAGATCAGACAAACATTACAGGGAGACAGAAATAGGATCGCTGACGGGTCTGCCGACTTCCGGCATCCCTTACAAAAAAAAGGTGAGAAACAGGTAAACGCTGTCAAAGGCTGGACTCCAGGAAGGGGGTCCAGACTGAGGCCAAGGGGAAAAAACTCATAGCCATAGCACACATAAAGATGTTACATAGAACCAACAAAACTTGCAACGGAGGGGAGGGAGTGGGAGCTACGGAGGCCCGGCTGCAGCTGTTTAAGCGTTACTCAGCCGTCCATCGCCCCTAAGGGGAATCAAGCAATGGTGAGGCGTAGGGTGGGTGTGGGGGGCTTTGTGTGTTGCGTTAGTTGTGAAAATAGTGTTCAGACTCTGCAAAGGCACAGGTGTGCACTCAAAGTTTGGAAAAGAAAATCTTACAGACGGACTGAAGAAGAAGGTAGAGGCCAGTTGAACATTTGCAGGATTCTGATCAAATCGGAATCAGAAGTACTTTATTAATCCCTGAGGGGGAAATTGAGATTTTCAGCACAATCCCATTCAAGATCAGACAAACATTACAGGGAGACAGAAATAGGATCGCTGTCAAAGGCTGGACTCCAGGGAAGGGGTCCAGACTGAGGCCAAGGGAAAAAAACTCATAGCCGTAGCACACATAAACATGTTACATAGAACCAACAAAACTTGCAACAGAGGGGAGGGAGTGGGAGCTACGGAGGCCCGGCTGCAGCTGTTTAAGCGTTACTCAGCCGTCCATTGCCCTTAAGGGGAATCAAGCAATGGTGAGGCGTAGGGTGGGTGTGGGGGGCTTTGTGTGTTGCGTTGCATTAGTTGTGAAAATAGTGTTCAGACTCTGCAAAGGCACAGGTGTGCACTCAAAGTTTGGAAATTAAAATCTTACAGACGGACTGAAGAAGAAGGTAGAGGCCAGTTGAACATTTGCAGGATTCTGATCAAATCGGAATCAGAATCAGAAGTACTTTATTAATCCCTGAGGGGGAAATTGAGATTTTCAGCACAATCCCATTCAAGATCAGACAAACATTACAGGGAGACAGAAATAGGATCGCTGTCAAAGGCTGGACTCCAGGGAAGGGGTCCAGACTGAGGCCAAGGGAAAAAACTCATAGCCGTAGCACACATAAAGATGTTACATAGAACCAACAAAACTTGCAACATGTGGGAGCTATAGAGGCCCGGCTGCAGCTGTTTAAGCGTTACTCAGCCGTCCATCGCCCCTAAGGGGAATCAAGCAATGGTTGGGGTTTGTGTGCGCGCATTTGCCTATTGTCCAGGGTGTCGTGTCGTTGTGTCTATAGGCCTCGATCGGAAATGGTTGTCCCCACTTGAAACGGTTGAAATGAAAAAGATACGTTCCAGGGTCCAGCGCTCACCATCCAAAGGAACGTACAAGGCAATTATGACCGAGCGGAGAGGGAGCTAGACCTGACGCAGCTCAAGGCACTTTTTTTTTTGTAACTGTTTATGACCGAGTGCAAAAGCTGTTTATGACCACCTCCCCTTAGAAGCAGCTGCGTAATGTAATGTAATGTAATGCGTGGGACGACACTGTACAAGGGTACAGGTCTACGCGCTCTCCTCATGAGCTAAATTGAATCCTGTCTCCGTTTGATTTCTTTGCTTCTTTTCTTGTCTAATAGATGTCATCGGTGTTTGAACCTGACAATCAGCTGGGGGTCAAGGGGGCCCTTTTAGGTGTTCAAGGGGGTGGTGCCCCCTGGAGTTGAGGGGATTTTACCCTTTCTAACGATTTGTCGGCAATACAAAAATTTCGCCGACAATTATATTTGTCGACACTAGTCGTGATGTCATCACTCGTGTGTTTCTCCGGGCGGAAGTGTGTCGCTAGCAAAAACAGGAAGTGCTTAAAGTGCAATGACTTTGTAAAAACACTGAGACAAAGTCTAAGTTTGTCGTGTTCTTCATGGTGTTTTTGAAAATGCACACATTTTCTTCCTGAGAATTTTCAACTAACTGGAAGTGTTTTGCCAAGAGGATTCATTGTAATGTGTACATTTTCAGAATCGGCCTGTTCTATATTCGGCCACAGGAAGACAAAGAAAACAATCTGTCTTTATTTTTAAGTTATCATGCCATGATTTCACCTGTCCGGCCCGCGTGGGAATAGATTTTCCTCCACGCGGCCCCCTGAGCTAAAATGACTTTGTCGTAGACCCGAGGTTTCTTACAAAATATTAGCATTGTATCGAAGATTTAGTTGCAAGTACTCTTTGTCCGCGTATTAAGCACTCCATGAAGTTCAGAATTTGTCAGAATAATTGTAACTAAATTATGACAAAACTTTGTGTTTCCGTGAGTTCCCGGCGAGCAGACAAAAGCTGTCTTTGATCTTACCAAGCAAAAGGCTTGTAAAACTCCACTGTGTACGATGGGAAGCGACATGAAGGTGTCGGTTTCTTTGATCTGTTGTAATCCACAGGAAGATCTTGTCTTGACCCGAGCACTACAAAGCGGGGAGGAAGCAGGACCTGACGCAAGCTCCAGGCATCTCTTCTTTGAACTGTTTTGCGTCCAAGGGCGACGGCTGTTTACGACCCCCTCTCCCCTTAGAAACAGCTGTTGCCATGTAATCAGGGAAAGTCCAAATAAAAGAGGAGGCGTGCAATCCTTTTGTCAGAGCGTGGTGGAAGACTGTTCGGAGCTGCAGCCCAGACGTGTCTCCTCATTGAGCTAAATTGAATCCTGTCTCTGTTTAATTCCTTGCTTCTTGTCTGTTTAATAGATGTCATTGGTGTTTTGAACCTGACATAATTACTAACTTTTTATTAGTTACACTCAATCTAATAATTGAAGCAACGCAATATAAATTCAAACTTTGCTTACGTTTATAAGTATTAACAAACCGGTCCTACGCTTTAGACCCTGCGGCTTATAAAATGGTGCGGCTAGTTTATGGATTTCTCTTCGCTGGTGGCCATGACGTCATGGCAGATAGTTTTCATCAAACACATGCAAAGACACTTAAATGGTGTGTTTGCGCCATTTTTTGGACGAGTTTGCTCAATGCAGGTGATGCTGGGAGGATGTGTATTCCTGCTGTTTAAAGCTTTGAACCGGAAGAAGTAGTGCCGTTCCGTCTTCCAGCCGTCCATAGCGTTTCCGCTCGCACGGATTCTGCATTCGTCAACCCAAGCAATGTTTTAAAGTTTTACAATATAACCAAAACAATTCTCACTTACTGAAGCGTCCCATGTGTGATGTCTGAAGGAGTGTTTTCATGCACATCATTATCATTAGCTCCGATGCTAACATGTTTACGAGTGTCTGTGTTAGTATTATTAACTTACCTTCTTTTTGTATTGTTTCACTCTCACAAACTCCTCAGTAAATTCACCCAAAACGTCACCGTGGAGTTATCGAGTCTGTTTTGATTGATTGATTAATTGATTGAAACTTTTATTAGTAGTTTGCACAGTACAGTACATATTCCATACAATTGACCACTTAATGGTAACACCCGATTACGTTTTTCAACTCGTTTAAGTCGGGGTCCACGTTAATCAATTCATGGTACAAATATTGTTTATTATGTTTAGCTGATTGGAGAGCTAACTTGCGCAGCTAGTGGGTCCATGCCGATGACTTCTGTTTTGTTTGATCAGCCGTTTTACTGCCGTGTTACAGACACCCTTTGGAAACAATTAAGGTATGTAAATAAACATTTACAGTATATTTCTATGTAGACAACTAATTTCACAACGTATATATCTGCGACTTATAGTCCGGTGCGACTTATATGTGGAAACACTTTTTCCCCCCTAAAATTTAGTGGGTGTGGCCTTGACATATCCCGTAAAATATGGTAATAAACCGGTTATAGGGAGCACTATTACATCATTCCACAATTAAAAAGTCCATTTTGTATAATAAGGGACCTGCAGGTAATGTTCATTGCATTTATACGCAATATTTTCCCCATGAAAATGTTTGGGATGGCCTCATCCCTTCCAAAGGTTGCGGTGGCCTTGAGAATTGTCCGGGTTCAATCACGAAACACAATGAGGTCCTCAAACCTGAACAATACGCGGCGCAACATGGCCAGCTCCCTTTCACAACACTCCTTTTTTCCATCATATCTCCCACATTTTGACACATTCATCCGATCAAAGTCATTCATTCTTCTTCTTTTTTTAACTCCGGGCACTGCTTTTGTCAGACAGAGAAATAGCGATTGCTGTCTTTTTTCCCCCCCTTGTAACCGCTTTCATACAGTAAATCAAGGGGAATGTATAAGGGAAGTGGTTGCCATGACAACCGTGTCCACCGCCTGCATCTCTTGCATTCTATGTGTTGGAGAACCAGAACAAGGCTGGGAGAAAAAGGTTTCAAAAAAGCTTTGGTGATAACTGGGAGGCATGTGTGTGTGCGCGTGTGCGTGTGCGTGTGTGTGTGTGTGTGTGTGTGTGTGTGTGTGTGTGTGTGTGTGTGTGTGTGTGTGTGTGTGTGTGTTCTTGTATTTCTACCCTACAATAACATTGCATCTATTGGAGAGCCAAATACTAGAGTCCGTGAACATTGCTCCAAAGTCAGGATTTTTTGTTGATTGAATGTGCATACAAAAGTAAGCATTGACAGGTGCAAAGGCAGCAATATATGATAAAACAAGATAAAGAAGGACTTCCCTATTCATCCCCGAAAAAACGCCTGATTTTACGACTTCCGGTGCTGACGTAAGACAGGCCATATGTGAGCATAGGATGAACAAATACACTACGCTACTAAGACTATAGTGGCGCCATTAACAGTTAGCTTCTACAGCTGAGTTGCCCAAAGTGCGGCACAGGGGCCATCTGTGGTCCCTGACTCCTTTGTCATCGGCCTTAAGCACATTACAAAAAAAACAAAAAAAGAGAGATCTCCTTTGCACCCCCTGGTGGTGAAATCTATCAAAATGAGGGTGGTCCCAAAAAGGAGGAATTTTTAAAATCGAGTGTGTGTCGCTTTTAAAAGTGCTCCCCCTCTGGTCAGCATATGAAATAACAAGTGTGTGTAAAATTCTGAAGTGCTCCCCCTTCGGCCAAAATTAATTAAAATAAATATGTATATAAAGACATACTGTGATAACTTGAAGTAAATAATGAAGATTAAAAACCTATTACAAACAAAAAATAAATGAACTAAAAGCAGTCTTTTTCTCACAATGTGTCGACTTTTTTCTCATAAAATTGGGAAAAATGTCTCATATTCTTTCGGTTTCTGTAATATTGCAATATTTTCTTTTTTTAATGTAAAATGATTACTTTTTAATGCAAAATGGTGACATTTGTCATAAAATTCTGACTTTTATCACAATATTGCCAATGTTTTTGTTGTTCTTGTAAAATAGTGACATTTATTGAGTAAACTTATGACTTTTGTCATCATTTTACCAAGCAAAATTCTGATTATTATTATAATATTGCCAAAATGTTCAAGTTTTCTTATAAAATTGTGACTTTTGTCGAGTAAAATTACGACTCTTTTCATAAAATTGCCAAAATGTTAAGCTTTTCTTATAAAATTGTGAATGTTATTGAGTGAAAGTCCAACTTTTATCATAACATTGCACAAATGTTCAGTTTTTCTTGTCAAATTTTGACTTGCTTTGAGTAAAATGACGACTTTTATTATAATACTGCCAAAATTCTAAGTTTTCTTGTGAAATTGTGACCTTTTTCTTGTGAAATAGTGACCTTTTTCTTGTGAAATTGTGACCTTTTTCATTTTTCACAACAAGCTTTGTTATATTTGCATAGTATGTATATTATTATTATATTATTAATGTTTTAAATACAAATCCTTATATATCTAGAAAGGGTGGTCCTAAAGAGGTAGGCATTTTTCTCAGGTCTCAAGAAGGTAACAAATACAAGAATGTGTGTGTGTGTGTGTGTGTGTGTGTGTGTGTGTGTGTGTGTGTGTGTGTGTGTGTGTGTGTGTGTGTGTGTGTGTGTGTGTGTGTGTGTGTGTGTGTGTGTGTGTGTGTGTGTGTGTGTGTGTGTGTGAACATCGAAACCCCGCAGGTGGAACTCCCTCCTGGGAATCGAAAAACCCCAGTGTATCAATTCCTCGGAATCGCTTGCCATTTTTTCAAACAATTCCCTTACCGACTCTTGCGCAGCGTGCGTGGTGACGCCAGAAAGCAACATGGCGCTCCCAAGTTTGGCTTCCTTTGACAAGAAAAGATTGCAACAGCGCTACTTGTAATAATTGCAAGGTTGCCATTTCATTCAGGAGGACAAACGAGCAACATGAAACATATCACGGTTTTTAAATACTACAGGTACTAAGTAAGCTGCGATGAGGTGGCGACTTGTCCAGGGTGTACCCCGCCTTCCGCCCGAATGACACTGGGATAGACTCCAGCACCCCCTGCCACCACGAAAGGGACAAGCGGTAGAAAATGGATGGATGGCGGCACTAAGTAACACATGTTAGCGATGTGAGTGTTCAGTTGTAGTCAGAGGAAAGTTGCATGTTTTCCTCCAACATTTTTACTAAGTCATTACATCGTACTCGTACAATTAGTTAATTTAAGTTCTTTCATGTCAGGAATTCAGCTTTAAATGTGAAACTAAAATGTGATATTAACTCCTTACATCAGGGGTGGGCAATTAATTTTTACCGGGGGCCGCATGAGCAACCCGAGCACTGCTGGAGGGCCACATCGACAATATTTCAATTAAATTTTGCTCAATATTATTTTTGATGTATACCGTAAGATAAATAATAATAATAATAATAATATAATAATAATAATAATAATAATAATAATAATAATAAAAATACTTTCATTTAACCTAACTTAACTTTATACCAAAAGCACTGCTTTGGAAATCATTTGTACCCCTTTCAGAGATCACATTTAGTTCCCCTTAAACATCCTCATGTTGCACAATGAAATGTAAGCATAGGATGAAGTGTGCATTCCTGTAACTTTCTCTAGTAACAGCATTCCATGATTAATATAAATAAATTAACATTAATAATAAATGACAGTAGAATAAGCACAGGTATGACTGAGGAGTCATAGTGTAATTTTGTGTGGTGTTTGAGTTGTCCGACTTTTTGTGTGGCCATAAACGCACCAGTGGTTTAGTGGTATGCGTGTTGGTGACAGATGACAAGTTGGCCTGGTTTGTACGGCAGAAAATGACTAGTTTTTCGAGATAGAAGTGTTTTACTCATGTTTTTGGTGTGGTTATGTCCGAATATAAACAGTTTTGCTCAATAAAGTGATCGATATAATTCCTGTCCTCGAAGCATCTCAATAGACGTTACAATAATTGAACGGTGTTCAATTGAACGGTGTTGACGAACACCGTTAGGGCCGCTTGTTGTCACTGTCACTCAGAGTTGCGTTGCAAAATTACACAGAATAAATATGTTTATTTTGTTTAGAATTCAGGTGGGATTTGATTTGGTGCGCGGCATATATTTGCTGTGCGCAGAGGACGCTTGAGCAGTGCGCAATTGCGCAGGCGCGCACCTTAGAGGGAATGTTGCTTGGCAGTCCATGTCTTGTTGAAAACACGCCATTCTTCATCAACTGTTCTCTTTTTAGCGTCTCGGGTGTAAACCGTGCATCACTTGTCGCTGCATGTGCACCTTCACTCACAGGTTACACACGGACACACGCCCATCAATAACACTTTTCAAAATAAAAGCAGCACAGTTGTATTGCACGCACGACATAGATGTTTTTTCAACTTTATTTTGTAATTTGTGATTGCAGCTGTTCACATTAGTAGATTGCACAGTGCAGTACATATTCCGTACAATTGACCACTAAATGGTAACACCCCAATAAGTTTTTCAACTTGTTTAAGTTAATCAATTCATGGTAAATGTGAGATATGTCAAGACTTGATTTATTAAAGTTTCAATTTGAGGTTTTTCATGTCAAACTCCAGGCCCGGGGGCCAGATCTGGCCCGCCAAATCATTTCGTATGAAGATTGTAAGAAGATTACCGTAATTTCCGGACTATAAGCCGCTACTTTTTCCCCTCGTTCTGGTCCCTGCGGCTTATACAACGGTGCGGCTTGTTTACGGCCTGTTCTTCTCCGACACCGACGAAGAGGATTTCGGTGGTTTTAGTACGCAGGAGGAAGACGATGACACAATGATTAAAGACTGACTTTTCATATACCGGTAGGCTGGTTATTTTGATAACGTACAGGCGAGCACTTTGTATTACTTTGCACCGTTGTATTATTTGTACTCTGCACGAATGCTGTTCGCCATGTCAAAGATGTGAAAGTTTGATTGAATGATCGAAAGATTTATTGTTAATAAATGGGACGCTTTGCGTTCCCAAACAGTCATCTCTGTCCCGACAATCCCCTCCGTGGTAGCAGGAACCCCTATATACTACGCTAATTACACATCAAAACCCTGCGGCTTATAGTCGGGTGCGGCTTATATACGGAGCAATCTGTATTTTCCCCTAAATTTAGCTGGTGCGGCTTATAGTCAGGTGCGGCTTATAGTCCGGAAATTACGGTATATTTGTGTGCTGCCACTTTCTCACCTGTTACCAGTTGTACACACAGTTCTGTTATCAGTTGTACACACAGTCTTAGTAGATCACCCGCAGCACGCCCACTCAAGTATTTTAGTTTGCACGTGCTGATGTTTGGGCTCTTAGTAGATCAGGCCCAAAGTCTTTTCTGTGGTATGACTAGTAGATTTGAGAGTTTTTCCAGGTCAAATTGTAAATATTCAGGTCCTTACAAATATTATATCATCATACTTTGGGGCGGCGGCATAGCTCGGTTGGTAGAGTGGCCGTGCCAGCAACTTGAGGGTTCCAGGTTCGATTCCCGCTTCCGCCGTCCTAGTCACTACCGTTGTGTCCTTGGGCAAGACACTTGACCCACCTGCTCCCAGTGCCACCCACACTGCTTTAAATGTCACTTAGATATTGGGTGTCACTATCTAAAAGCGCTTTGAGTCACTAGAGAAAAGCGCTATATAAATATAATTCACTTCACTTTCCAAAAATGTTTTGGGTCAGAATAAAATACTTGAAAAAATACTTAATTTGCCAGTTATCCATCAAATTGTTCACTGTAGAAATAGATGTCATGTTAAAACCGAGCTAGCAGTCTTTTACCGTGGAATCTGCGGTGGTTGTTTTTACGGTGTATTACGGTAAAAAGGTGCCAGAATTAGGGATGATACTCGAAACCGGTTTTCCCGGTTGTTCGATAAGAAAAGAACCGAGTCCTCGGACTCGAATCCCTTTTTAAAAACCGGTACCCGTTATCGAGACCACTATAGTAAAGAAAAAGAGTTGGTTCTTTATTCGAACCCCTCGGAACGAATCCCGTCCCGACCAGAAATGCCCCGTGTGACATCACAAGAAATCAGACACGTAGCTCAGTCATTAGGCGCAGATAGCGAAAGCAGGAAAAAAATGGACGGGAAAAAGCGCTCCAAGGTGTAATAAAGTTCAAAACAAAAGGTATAATCCAATGAATAACTTTACTGGGAGATTTGAGCAGACTACAAACACATGACCAACACTTTTACCACCAACCGGAAACATAGCAACGCACCTCCTTTACGGCAGCTGTCGCAACGTTCTTATAGCAACCGCAGCACATACATATATATACAACATATCTCCCTTTTTCAACTTTTGTTTTTCTTTCCTTGTAAACGTTACAAAATCACACTGTATATGTGTTGTCTGTCTAATTATAAATAATGCAGACGAGGCGTGTTGGCTGAGTTCTTGACGTTTACTTTCACGGGTGACGTCATGCAACAACACTTTTCGGGGCTACCGCGCATGCTCGTCACTCCCGTTGCATGATGGGTAGTGTAGTTGTTATATTCCCTAGCTCATAACATCTTTCCCCCTATAAAGAAATAATGTTAACTCAATAAAGTGTATTTCTTTTTTTAGCTTTAACTTTTCATTTTTTTAGCATTGTAACCACATTTGCAAACAACTTTTCTATTCATAGAATTTTCTTTCAATAAAGAAATAAAGTGCAAAAATGTCAAAGCATCATAACAAACAGTTATGTTCCAATAGCAGCAGAAGTGCACTTTTTGGAGAGTTGTATTATTTCTAGTTTTGTGCCCAAGGGACTGATTTTATTTAACACTATATTATTATTTATACACCTATAGTGATCACAGAGACAGGTTGTTTTTGTGTTACCTTATATATTTGTTTGAAAAATCCCACTTAATATACTTTGGGTAACAACAGTCAATATTTTTTATTTTTTATTTTTTTAGGGGGGCAACAGTCAATATTTATTTATTTTTTTAGATGAAATTCTTTTCTTATATAATAAAAGTGAGCTTTTGTTAAACCAAATATTGTGTGTTTTTTTCCATATACAACAACCTATCTGGACTCGATAAGAGAATCGATAAGGAATCGGTTCGATAAGAGGATTCGATAATAGACTCGAACTCGATAATTTCTTATCAAACATCATCCCTAGCCAGAATGGTAAAAAGTGTGACCGTTTTTCCATATACAGTAATGTTGTAAAAACTATCATCAATTTTACAGTAACATTCTGGCAATTAAAGCGGCCACTTTTTGTTTGGTAAAAAAATCCAGCACTACTGTTGTTCCATTTTAAATAATAGAAGTATTTACAGTAAAATTCTGGTGACTAAGTCGCCAGTTTTTACTACAAAAGCCAAAAGCAGCGAAGTTGTCACGTTGTGTAAATGGTAAATAAAAAGAGAATACAACAAATCCTTTTCAACTTATATTCAATTGAATAGACTGCAAAGACAAGATATTTCATGTTCACACTGAGAAACTCTGTTGTTTTTTGCAAATATTAGCTCATTTGGAATTTGATGCCTGCAACATGTTTCAAAAAAGCTGGCACAAGTGGCAAAAAAGACTGAGAAAGTTGAGGAATGCTCGTCAAAGACTTATTTGGAACATCCCACAGGTGAACAGGCTAATTGGGAACAGGTGGGTGCCATGATTGGGTATAAAAGCAGCTTCCATGAAATGCTCAGTCATTCACAAACAAGGACGGGCGAGGGTCACCACTTTGTCAACAAATGCCTGAGCAAATTATTTAAGAACAACATTTCTCAACCAGCTATTGCAAGGAATTTAGGGATTTCACCATCTACGCTCCGTAATATCATCAAAAGGTTCAGAGAATCTGGAGAAATCACTGCACGTAAGCCATGATATTGCAGACCTTCGATCCCTCAGGCGGTACTGCATCAAAAAGCCACATCAGTGTGTAAAAGATATCACCACATGGGCTCAGGAACACTTCAGAAAACCACTGTCAGTAACTACAGTTGGTCGCTACATCTGTAAGTGCAAGTTAAAACTCTACTATGCAAAGCCAAAGCCATTTATCAACAACACCCAGAAACGCTTAGCTGGGCCCGAGCTCATCTACGATGGACTGATGCAAAGTGGAAAAGTGTTCTGTGGTCTGAGGAGTCCACATTTCAAATTGTTTTTTGGAAACTGTGGACGTCGTGTCCTCCGGACCAAAGAGGAAAAGAACCATCCGGATTGTTCTAGGCGCAAGGTGTAAAAGCCAGCATGTGTGATGGTATGGGGGTGTATTAGTGGCCAAGACATGGGTAACTTACACATCTGTGAAGGCACCATTAATGCTGAAAGGTACATACAGCTTTTGGAGCAACATATGTTGCCATCCAAGCAACGTTACCATGGACGCCCCTGCTTATTTCAGCAAGACGATGCCAAGCCACGTGTTACATCAACGTGGCTTCATAGTAAAAGAGTGTGGGTACTAGACTGGCCTGCCTGTAGTCCAGACATTGAAAATGTGTGAAGGCTAAAATATGAGAAGGGAGGCTGTTGAACAACTTAAGCTGTACATCAAGCAAGAATGGGAAAGAATTCCACTTCAAAAATGTGTCTCCTCACTTCCCAAAACTTTACTGAGTGTTGTTAAAAGGAAAGGCCATGTAACACACTGGTAAAAATGCCCCTCTGACAACTTTTTTGCAATGTGTTGCTGTTCATGATTATTTTACCAAAAAAAAAAGACGTTTCTCAGTGTGAACATGAAATATCTTGTCTTTGCAGTCTATTCAATTGAATATAAGTTGAAAAGGATTTGCAAATCATCGTATTCTCTTTTTATTTACCATTTACACAACGTTTTGTATATAATTTACAGACTTGTTTACAGAGTCCATCAAAAACATAATCAAATTTCACTTGGCATGTGATGAGTTCATATCACATGTTACTAAATGTTCCACATCTTTTATTTTGTTACATTCTGCAGAAGAAGCTCTATTATATTTATGTTCAAAAAAGTGTTTTTTCTATGGTAGCTCTTAAGACCTCACACCCTGTAAGGTCACGTTAGCTCTAAACTAAACAAACTGATGCCAAACCACCTTTTTGTTTGTTTCTTTCCAAATAAGAACCGATAAAGAACCTGAAACATCTCATCACTCCTCTCTCTCCCAAACATAATACTTGCATCATGCTGTCTAAATACTCCAAACTGCATCAAACTATTATTCTAACAATTATCCCAATCAGGCTGATTGGAGCATTTTTAATAATGTTGGGAAATATTCCATCAGCTCTAATGACATCCTTCGCAGATTCACAAACAACTCAACGGCCGGGAATTAAAAAGGCAACACTTTACTGTTTGTCTTTTTACTGATAAACAATTAGGAATATTAGAACATAACACATTTCTCGTCTTGAGGAAAACACTTGACAACGAGGTGAGGTGTGAATGCTCCAATGCTGAAGTTGAAGTGAAATGCTGACAGAATGTAGTATGAATGTAAGAAAAGTTAGAATTTCCAGGAAAAGTGGAATTTGGTTTGGAACTTGGGAAAGTGTTAGTTTGAATGTCCAGGATGAGTGGAATGTGTTGATGTTGGAACTGTTTGAATAGGTTGAAAAATGTGGGGATTGTGCAACTTGGAAAGAATGTCCCATTCATTTCAATGGGAACTTCCTGGAAATTTGGGGGAAAAGCGGGATTTTTTTTTTTTAAATGATTAGGAGCATGAATGTCCTGAATGAGCTGAATTGGTTGGTGTTGGAATTTTTTTAAATCGGTCAAGAAATAACAGTTTTTAATTGAGAAATGGTATTAAGGAATTTCGGGAAAACCGGGAATTTTTCAAGTTCTTAAACCAACTTGTTTTTTTGTCCTGACTAAGAGGAATGTTTTGACAGTGGAACGCTTGAAATAGGTTAAAAAAACGTGGGAGGAGTCATCACACTAAAAAAGGTTGGAAATAAGGTAAAAAAAAATTTAAAAAGTCAAAATTCCTGGAAATTTGTTGAACATCGAAAAATGGTTGTTTGAATTTCCAGGATGAATTGAATGTGTTGAAGGTGGAATGGTTTGAATAAGTTGAAAAATTGCCACAAAATTTAAAAACAACAAAGTAGTTTTAATTATGTCAAGAAATGTTGAAGTAGTAACAGTTTTTGAATTGGAAATTTGTATTACGGAATTTCGGGAAAACAGGGAATTTTTCAAGTTCTTAAACCAACTTGGGTTTTTGTCCTTGAAATGGGTGGAAAAATGTGAAAGGAGTCATCGCACTATAAAAAGGTTAGAAAAAAACAGGAATTCCAGGAAATTTGTTGAATGTCGGAAAATGGCAGTTTGAATTTCCAGGATGAATTGAATGTGTTGAAGGTGGAATGGTTTGAATAAGTTGAAAAATGTGGGGATTGTGCAACTTGGAAAAATGTCCCATTAATTTCAATGGGAACTTCCTGGAAATTTGGGAATTTTGGGAAAAGCGGGATTTTTTGGAAAATGATTACGAGCATGAATGTCCTGAATAAGCTGAATTGGTTGGTGTTGGAATTGTTTAAATTGGTCAAGAAATGTTGAATTAGTAACAGTTTTTAATTGAAAAATGGTATTACGGAATTTCGGGAAAACTGGGAATTTTTCGAGTTCTTAAACACATTATTTTTTTCCTAACTAAGAGGAATGTTTTGACAGTGGAACGGTCGGAATGGGTTGAAAAACTGGGATGAGTCATCGCACTAAAAAAGGTTGGAAATAAGGTCAGAAAAAATAAGAATTCCTGGAAATTTGTTGAACGTGGGAAAATTGCAGTTTGGATGTCCAGGATGAGTTGAATGTGTTGAAGGTGGAATGGTTTGAATCGGTTGAAAAATGTGGGAATTGTGGAAGTTTGAAAAATGGATCATTTATTTTGAATGGGGAAAATGTCCCTGAAAACTGGGAATTTTAGGAAATCCGGGATTTTTTTATATATATATAATTGCGGAAGGAGAGCACACAATTCATGAACAGGCTGAATATTTTGAAGATGGAATGGTTTGAATAGGTTGAAAAATGTGGGAATTGTGCAACTTGGAAAAATGCCCCATTAATTTCAATGGGAACTTCCTGGAAATTTGGGGGAAAAGCTGGATTTAAAAAAAAATAATGATTAGGAGCATGAATGTCCTGAATGAGCTGAATTGGTTGGTGTTGGAATTGTTTAAATTGGTCAAGAAATGTTGAATTAGTAACAGTTTTTTAATTGAGAAATGGTATCACGGAATTTTGGGAAAACTGGGAATTTTCAAGTTCTTAAACCAACTTGGTTTTTTTGTCCTGACTAAGAGGAATGTTTTGACAGTGGAACGCTTGAAATAGGTTGAAAAACGTGGGAGGAGTCATCGCACTAAAAAAGGTTGGAAATAAGGTCAGAAAAAATAAGAATTCCTGGAAATTTGTTGAACGTGGAAAAATGGTTGTTTGAATTTCCAGGATGAGTTGAATGTGTTGAAGGTGGAATGGTTTGAATAAGTTGAAAAATGTGGGAATTGTGCAACTTGCAAAAATGTCCCATTAATTTCAATGGGAACTTCCTGGAAATTTGGGAATTTTGGGAAAAGCGGGATTTTTTGGAAAATGATTAGGAGCATGAATGTCCTGAATGAGCTGACTTGGTTGGTGTTGGAATTGTTTAAATCGGTCAAGAAATGTTGAAGTAGTAACAGTTTTTAAATTGATAAATTGGTATTACGAAATTTTGGGAAAACCGGGAATTTTTCAAGTTCTTAAACTAACTTTTTTTTTTTTGCAGATGAGATAGGCTCCAGCACCCCCTGCAACCCCGAAAGGGACAAGCGGTAGAAAATGGATGGATGGATTGATGAAGTTGAGCATATGTCAGCATGTGGCCCCCACTTTTAACTCTTTTTTTTCAAACGTAAGTCATTAATTTAATTTAGTAAGTCATTATTTTGACTTAGTAAGTCATTATTTTGTCATTAATTAGACTTAGTAAGTCATTATTTTGTTATTAATTTGACTTAGTAAGTCATTATTTTGTCATTAATTTGACTTAGTAAGTCATTATTTTGACTTACTAAGTCATTATTTTGTCTTTATTTTGACTTAGTAAGTCATTATTTTGTCATTCTGACTTACTAAGTCATTATTTTGTCATTCATTTGACTTAGTAAGTCATTATTTTGACTTAGTAAGTCATTATTTTGTCATAATTTTGACTTAGTAAGTCATTATTTTGTCATTATTTTGACTTAGTAAGTCATTATTTTGTTATTAATTTGACTTAGTAAGTCATTATTTTGACTTAGTAATTATTTTGTCATAAATTTGACTTAGTAAGTCATTATTTTGACTTAGTAAGTCATTATTTTGTCTTTATTTTGACTTAGTAAGTCATTATTTTGTCATTCTGACTTGCTAAGTCTATATTTTGTCATTCATTTGACTCAGTAAGTCATTATTTTGACTTAGTAAGTCATTATTTTGTCATAATTTTGATTTAGTAAGTCATTATTTTGAGTTAGTAAGTAATTATTTTGTCATAATTTTGACTTAGTAAGTCATTATTTTGACTTAGTAAGTCATTATTTTGACCTAGTGAGTCATTATTTTGTCATTATTTTGACTTAGTAAGTCATTATTTTGTCTTTATTTTGACTTAGTAAGTCATTATTTTGTCATTCATTTGACTTAGTAAGTCATTACTTTGACTTAGTAATTATTTTGTCATTATTTTGACTTAGTAAGTCATTATTTTGACCTAGTAAGTAATTATTTTGTCATTATTTTGACTTGGTAAGTCATTATTTTGTCTTTATTTTGACTTAGTAAGTCGTTATTTTGTCATTCTGACTTACTAAGTCATTATTGTGTCATTCATTTGACTTAGTAAGTCATTATTTTGACTTAGTAAGTCATTATTTTGTCATTATTTTGACTTAGTCATTATTTTGTCATTATTTTGACTTAGTAAGTCATTATTTTGACTTAGTAAGTCATTATTTTGTCATTATTTTGACTTACTAAGTCATTATTTTGTCTTTATTTTGACTTAGTAAGTCATTATTTTGTCATTCTGACTTACTAAGTCATTATTTTGTCATTCATTTGACTTAGTAAGTCATTATTTTGACTTAGTAAGTCATTATTTTGACTTAGTAAGTCATTATTTTGTCATTATTATGACTTAGTAAGTCATTATTTTGACCTCGTAAGTCATTATTTTGTCATTATTTTGACTTAGTAAGTCATTATTTTGTCATTATTTTTGACTTAGTAAGTCATTATTTTCACCTAGTAAGTCATTATTTTGTCACTATTTTGACTTAGTAAGTCATTATTTTGTCATTCATTTGACTTAGTAAGTCATTATTTTGACTTAGTAAGTCATTATTTTGTCACTATTTTGACTTAGTAAGTCATTATTTTGTCATTATTTTGACTTAGTAAATTACAAAGTCAAAATATTGACTTATTAAGTCAAAATAATGACATACTTAGTATCTCAGGTACCTAGGACTGTTTTGTGTTTTGTGTTTACTTTACGGAACACATATGGATATATATATATCGCATATCGCCATTCAGCAAATGGAGTGGAAAACACAACCAAACTTGAGACTACAGTCTGCAGTCTCTTGCCCCGCCCCCCCAGCGATGAGGTGTAGACGTGATGGCGACAGGCCACGTTACACTGTTCCCCCTGGAGGGACACCACCTTAACTAACATGTTCTGGGGGAAACGCTGCTTATATACCAGTGTGCTCTATAGTCCCAACAATAAGGTAGTTCCAGCTTTTTAACCTTGTGAGTGGTCTTCCTACCTTAGCTGCCATGACCATGGAAGATCCTCCTCTGATGCCCAGGATGGGGATGTGAGTCTGCGCCGAGATGAAGTCCAGGATCTGAGCAATGGCCTCATGGTCCGTGTCGTCCCCAAAAACCACGCCCTGCAGCGAGTTCCTCGTCATCTGCGTGCAGATCTGATGGATGATGCTCTTTGGATCCGTCTCGTTCATGGTGACCACCTCCACCTTGGGCGGGTAGGGGATGTGCAGGAAGTCTTCTTTCTCCAGCCCCGCCCCCATGGCCAGTTCACTAGAGTTCCCGACCAAGATGACGGCGATGCTGAGGGAGCTGATGAGTTTGGGGCTGATGGGCGGGAGAGCTTGGGGTCCGGGAGAGTACTGAGGGGGGATGGCCGCGCCTCGCTTGGGGCCGCCCGGCCCTCCGTGGGCGCCTCCTGACCCTGCGCCCGGACCGCCGGCCCTGCGAGCCCCGCAGACGGGCTGCAGGAGCAGGGAGAGGAGCAGGAAGGGCAGCAGCAGCCTCCACCAGGGATGCGGGGGTGGTGTGGGCTGCCTTTGGGGAGGACGGGGGCAAGAGGAAGTGGAGACGTCCTGAAGGCAGGAGGGAGACGGGGGGAGGCTGACAAGCATGGTGGAGGTGTGTGACTGCAGGGAGACAACACACATGCTTTGTTAGGACTGTGGGATGACAGACTTACACCACACAGGACTATTAGACTAGCACATTCCATAAAACATTGGAGCGCTCCTGTTGTATAGACTAGTGGTCCCTAACCACCGGTCCGGGGACCGGTACTGGTCCGTGATGCATTTGCTACCGGGCCAGACAGAAAGCTTAATTAATTTTTAAACTACCGCATTTTCTACGACTTAACTTAGGCCTAACCCACTAAACACATATTACAACTCCTTTGTTATAGTACATTAATAAACACACAGATTGTTAATAGATGTATATTACAACTCCTTTGTTATAGTACATTAATAAACACACAGATTGTTAATAGATGTATATTACAACTCCTTTGTTAACTCCTTTGTCAACTCCTTTGGTAACCCCCCCCCTAGAGGGGGGGGGTTACCCACATATGCGGTCCTCTCCAAGGTTTCTCATAGTCATTCACCGACGTCCCACTGGGGTGAGTTTTTCCTTGCCCGTATGTGGGCTCTGTACCGAGGATGTCGTTGTGGCTTGTAAAGCCCTTTGAGACACTTGTGATTTAGGGCTATATAAATAAACATTGATTGATTATAGTACATTAATAAACACACAGATTGTTAATAGATGTATATTACAACTCCTTTGTTATAGTACATTAATAAACACACAGATTGTTAACAGATGTATATTACAACTCCTTTGTTATAGTACATTAATAAACACACAGATTGTTAATAGATGTATATTACAACTCCTTTGTTATAGTACATTAATTAACACAGATTGTTAATAGATGTATATTACAACTCCTTTGTTATAGTACATTAATTAACACAGATTGTTAATAGATGTATATTACAACTCCTTTGTTATAGTACATTAATTAACACAGATTGTTAATAGATGTATATTACAACTCCTTTGTTATAGTACATTAATAAACACACCAATAAGATTGTTAATAGATGTATATTACAACTCCTTTGTTATAGTACATTAATAAACACACAGATTGTTAATAGATGTATATTACAACTCCTTTGTTATAGTACATTATTAAACACAGTTTGTTAATAGATGTATATTACAACTCCGGTAACTCTTTATTCTAAGGTACACCTATTCACCATTAATTAGTTGCTTATTAACATGCAAAATAGTAAAATATCGGCTCTTAATTAGTCATTATTAAGTATTTATTAATGCCTTATTCTGCAGAATCCCTGGTATAGAGGACCCCTTAAACACAATGGCACATCCTTGCATGGACGTTTGAACCGTGCTAGCAAACATAGAACACCGGGGTCCAAACTAATGGTTTACATAAGGCTTTCTGCAAGTGTGGCCCTCAAAACAAGGTAGTTGACTCTACCTGCAGTGAGGGCCCCAGCACATGCAGGACAAGGTAGTTGACTGTCCCTGCAGTG